>NC_057799.1:236089673-236098886 GCF_018294505.1 Triticum aestivum
GACCGCCCCGGATCCGGCCGCCGTCCCGCGCCTGACGCCCCGTCACCGCCTCCCCCGAGCGCGCCTCCTCTCCTCCGCGCCTCCCCGGGCTCCGGCCGGCCATCTCCCTCGTCCCTCCGGCCGGCGTCCACCTCTTCTCCGGCAAGGAAGCCCGGCGAACCTCGGTTCGCGCGCCGACGAGCTCCAGATCCAGATCCAAACCGGTTGACTTTCCCCCCTCGAATTCTCTAAGTCCCGGAAATTCTTGCATAATATTGCTCACTTCATCATGTCATAACTCCGTGCATACTGCTCCGATTAGTGCATATAATATATTGAAATGTTCGCCTCGAGATGCTCTTCATTTTGTTCTATTGTGCGATGCTCGTTTGGGTCCATCTTGATGCCCAAATCTCTGGTGCAAGAATGCTATATGATGTTTACTGCTGTTACTTATCAGAACATGGTGTGTTGTTATTTTTGTTGCATTTGATGTGTGCATCTTATGGGCATGAGCTCTACAGGTGTTTTGATCTACGTCATGACATCTTTACAGAGGTGTATGCCATGTATTTTTTGTGATCTATGTGGTGACTAGCACAAGCATGCAAACTAGGCTTCGTGATGTTTCTGTTTTCAGGGACTTAGGATTTTGCTAAGTCTGTGACTGATGTTATTTTGTTGCCATGTGTCCATGTGTCTACAGAGAGATGCATGCTTCTTTTGGGCATGTTCAGTAAGGAAACTTGCTATGTTTACATGCGTGCCATCATATCTTCTGATCCTTTTTGGCTCATGGTCAGTAAGGGACTTTTATTCTATGCATTTAGTAGATTCATGCCATGCCTTGTTTTGCTATGATAAGTTCCTGTAGCATGTGTTTCTCTTGCTCTGAACATTGCTACCTGATGCTGTTTCAGCCATGTCCAGTAATTTCACAAAGTCTGTGAAACTGATATCTTTTGCACTTTTGCCATGCTTGTTTGAACCTGTTATTTTGTGATCTAGCCGTAGCTCGGTGTTCATATTTTGTCAAGAATCTCCTGTAGATCACTTTCATATGCTTTGTTGCTATGTTGGAGTGCTGTAGAATAGTTACTTGATGTATTCTAAGTGCTATCATGCTGTTAGTCGCAGAATCATGTCATTCTTGTTTTGCTTGCCATTTGCAAACCGTGCATCCGTTTCCGGTGATCTTTATATCGATTTCGACCGAAATCATCTCATCTTTCTAGTGGCATACTTTGTTTGCCAAGTTACTGCCTTGTTCATCCTTTTTTTCCTTCTGGAGTACGCATACGCATTTCATATCATGTCTCGCATATCATGCATGTATTGCATCATGTTGTTTGTGCATTTACCGTGATTGATTGTGGTTCCATTGCTTGTGTTCTTGCTATGGGTAGAGCCGGGAGACAAGTTCGTGAGCAACCTGTTGAGTTCGCTTACGAGGATCAAGCTTTCGACAACTCTGAGAACCTTGCACGCAAGATGACCATACCCTCGAAATCACTTCTATCTTTGCTTTGCTAGTTGTTCGTTCTATTGCTATGCTGTGCTACCTACCACTTGCTATATCATGCCTCCCGTATTGCCATGTCAAGCCTCTAACCATCCTTTCCTAGCAAACCGTTGTTTGGCTAAGTTACCACTTTTGCTCAGCCCTTCTTATAGCGTTGCTAGTTGCAGGTGAAGTTGAAGTTGGTTCCATGTTGGAACATGGATATTTTGGAATATCACAATATCTCTTATTTAATTAATGCATCTATATATTTGGTAAAGGGTGGAAGGCTCGGCCTTATGCCTGGTGTTTTGTTCCACTCTTGCCGCCCTAGTTTCCGTCATACCGGGTATTATGTTCCTTGAGTTTGCGTTCCTTCCGCGGTTGGGTGATTTATGGGACCCCCTTGACAGTTCGCTTTGAATAAAACTCCTCCAGCAAGGCCCAACCTTGGTTTTACCATTTGACCACCTACCACCTATACTTTTCCCTTGGGTTTTCGCGAGCCCGAGGGTCATCTTTATTTTAGACCCCCCCCCCCGGGGGCCAGTGCTCCTTCGAGTGTTGGTCCGAACTGAGCTGCCTGCGGGGCCACCTTGGGGAAACTTGAGGGCTGGGTTTACTCGTAGCTAGTCTCATCCCGTGTTGCCTTGAGAACGAGATATGTGCAGCTCCTATCGGGATTTGTCGGCACATCGGGCGGCTTTGCTGGTCTTGTTTTACCATTGTCAAAATGTCTTGCAAACCGGGATTCCGAGACTGATCGGGTCTTCCCGGGAGAAGGTTTATCCTTCGTTGACCGTGAGAGCTTATAATGGGCTAAGTTGGGACACCCCTGCAGGGTATTATCTTCCGAAAGCCGTGCCCGCGGTTATGAGGCAGATGGGAATTTGTTAATGTCCGGTTGTAGAGAACTTGTCACTTGACTTAAATTAAAATACATCAACCGTGTGTGTAGCCGATGGTCTCTTCTCGGCAGAGTCCGGGAAGTGAACACGGTTTGAGTTATGCATGAACGTAAGTAGTTTCAGGATCACTTCTTGATCATTTCTAGCTTCGCGACCGTTGTGTTGCTTCTCTTCTCGCTCTCATTTGTGTAAGTTAGCCACCATATGCTTAGTGCTTGCTGCAGCTCCACCTCATTACACCATCCTTTCCTATAAGCTTAAATAGTCTTGATCTCGCGGGTGTGAGATTGTTGAGTCCTCGTGACTCACAGATTCTACCAAAACAGTTGCAGGTGCCGACGATGCCAGTGCAGATGACGCAACCGAGCTCAAGTGGGAGTTCGACGAGGAACATGGTCGTTATTATGTTTATTTTCCTGATGATCAGTAGTGGAGCCCAGTTGGGACGATCGGGGATCTAGCATTTGGGTTTATCTTATTTTCATTTGGATTTGACCGTAGTCAGTCTATGTGTGGATTTTGGATGATGTATGAATTATATTTATGTATTGTGTGAAGTGGCGATTGTAAGCCAACTCTCGTTATCCCATTCTTGTTCATTACATGGGATTGTGTGAAGATAACCCTTCTTGCGACAATACCACAATGCGGTTATGCCTCTAAGTCGTGCCTCGACACGTGGGAGATATAGCCGCATCGTGGGCGTTACAAGTTGGTAATCAGAGCCATCCCCGACTTAGGAGCCCCCTGCTTGATCGAATCGCTGGCGTTGTTGAGTCTAGAACAAAAATGTTTTGAGTCTTAGGATTATATATATCGGAGAGTAGGATTCTTTTTACTCCTCAGTCCCTTCATTGCTCTGGTGAGGTCTCCTGATGTAGAAGTTTTGACTCTTCTCTCCTCAAATTTCACTAAAAAAAATTTAGGATCACACGGGTATCTTGGAATCGTTCCGATGGTTTTGTGACGAGAACATTGTTCTTGGTGCCTCCTGACATTTAGGGGTTGTGGCAGTGTCCCGGGGAGTTGAGCTCCGAGGTGTTGTCGTCACAATTTTATCGTTGCAGTTCTGGAATACCTGAGTTTCGCCGACATCGAAAATCTCTTTTATGCAGTTGTTGGTGAGATCACCTCGACGCCACCCAGTACTGGGGCAGGAGTTCGGGAGTATTGCCATAACTCGTATAACGGATGCTTTTCGAAGGTTGAGGTACACGATTTCCGAAGGTTTCTTGGTTATGTGTTCACGGATGGATACAGCTGGATCTAGGGATTGCTAGTTTGGGTGATATATTTTGTGTCCCCTGTATCCCCAACACCAGATTGCATAACCAGAAAGTTTCGGGAGTTTATAGGTGGGATTTCAAGTAGCTCTTAGCATTTCTTCCCGCAGATACTTGGTTTGTGATTGGGTAATCCTTACCACTTATTTGTTCCAGTCGTTCCTTTTTATTTTATCCATCAATCTCTTATCAGTGGCTTCTCACCTTAATGGAAGTGTGATGATTTACTATGGAATTCATTCGTTCATCCTCGTTCGAATCTTTATTGTGAAGACTATATGTTGCAATTTCTATCCGTTGATTCAACTTGTCTATTTGTCTATCAAGATGCTAACGGATGTCACCCTCTTCAGGATGGCTCTGCCAACGCGTTAGAATCCGGAACGCAATGAAGGGAGTCAGGCGAACCCTCCGCCACCACCTCCACCTCCGGAGGCATGGCAAGCTATCATGGCAGCCACCAACGCCAATGCTCAGATGATTTTGCAACTCTTGCAAGAGCGCACCCAAGGGAAAGGCAATCAAGGAAATCAAGGTCAAGGCAACAATCAGCCTCATTTCGCTACCCTCAACCTGTTCCTCGCAAATCAGCCGAAGTCTTTCAGCTACTGTGTCGAGGCCACAGACGCCGATGATTGGCTCGTGGACATCAACAAGCATTTTGAATGTAGCAATGTCAGGCCTAAGGACTTTGTCATGTTCGCTTCTTTTCAACTCAAGGATCAAGCTGCCGAGTGGTATCAACAATACAAAGATTCCAGAGGAGTTCGTGTGATTACCTGGGATGATTTCCGCCGAGACTTCAAAGCTCACCACATTCCACAAAGTGTTGTTGAGAGCAAGCGTGAGGAGTTCCGCAATCTCAAGCAAGGCAGCATGTCCGTGTATCAATACAATACTCAGTTTCAGAAACTTGCTCGCTTTGCTAAGCAAGACGTTCCTGATGAAAAGAGCATGATCTATCAATTCAGAGGTGGCCTTAGAGAAGATCTGCAATTGCCTCTTGTGCTTTTTGAGCCGACCAAGTATGATGATTTCTACAATATGGCACTGAAACAAGAGGCTGCTCAGCTCAAGTGTGAGGCTTCTAAGAAGAGAGTCAGGGATGCAGTTTCGTCTTCTTCTTCCTCACTAGTGGCTGCTAAGCAACATAAGTTCTGGTTGCCTCCTCCTCCTCCGTTTCGTCAGCCTTTCCAGCAGAAGAACAAAGGTGGCCATGGATCTTCCCACCCACCCAACCCTGGCTATCAGAGCAAGTCTCAGAATCAAGCTCCAAAGTCAAATGCTCCTTATCACCGTCCACTCTCAGAGGTGACTTGCAACAAGTGTCAGCGGAAAGGTCACTATGCTAACAAGTGCTTCAACCAAAGGCGCCTTCCGCCTCCTCCTCTTGTGAGATCTTCCAGCAATGAAGTGGTCAAGCATAATCCCAAGTCTGCAAAGGTGAACATGATGAATGCAGCTCAAGCGGAGGAATCTACTGATGTGATAATGGGTAATCTCTCAGTTAATGATATTCCTGCAAAAGTCTTATTTGATACCGGTGCATCGCATTCTTTCATGTCATACCCATTTGCATCGAAGCACAATTTTGACACAGAGGAATTATCTAGAGCAATGCAAGTTATTTCTCCGGCTAAGCGTTTGAGCTCTAGCATGATGGTTCCGAATGTCGGTATCAAGATGGGCGACTATAAATTTCTGGCCAAACCAATTGTTCTTGGTGACTCGGATATTGATCTAATTCTCGGGATGGACTGGCTTTCTAAGCACAAGGCTCAACTTGATTGTGCTACCAGGGAAATTCAATTGACACACTCTTCTGAGGATGTTATCATCTATGCCGCTCATGATGAGACCATTCGGTTGTTTTCTCTCAATGAGAAGGGCGAGTTGGATGCTATTTCTCAAATTCCAGTCGTTTTTGAGTATCAAGATGTCTTTCCAGAAGAGCTTCCGGGTATGCCTCCTCACCGGCCAGTTGAGTTCGTTATCGATCTTGAGCCCGGCACTGAACCCGTTTGCAAGTGTCCTTACAAGCTTGGACCCAAGGAGCTGAAAGAATTGAAGAAACAGCTCGATGAACAAGAGCGTCTGGGTTTGATCAGACCGAGTTCATCTCCGTGGGGTTGTGGTGTTCTTTTTGTCCAGAAGAAGGATGGCACGGACCGACTTTGTGTTGACTACCGTCCATTGAACAAGAAGACAATCAAGAACAAGTATCCACTTCCCAACATCAATGAGCTATTCGAGCAACTTAAAGGTGCTAAAGTATTCTCCAAGCTTGACCTTCGAATGGGTTATCATCAGATTCGCATTCGTGAAGAAGATATTCCCAAGGCAGCATTCAGAACAAGCTTTGGTTCTTATGAATATACTGTCATGTCTTTCGGCCTTGTCAATGCTCCTCCAACATTCTCTTGGATGATGAATTTCATCTTCAACCCCTATACCAATGAATTCGTCTCGATGATATCTTGGTCTTCTCCAAGAATAAGAAGGATCATGCCAAACATTTGTGATTGGTGCTCGACAAGCTCAGAGAGTATCAATTTTATGCGAAGTTTTCCAAATGTGAGTTTTGGCTTGATGAATTTCTTTACCTTGGTCATATCATCTCTGCCAAGGGCATCGCTGTTAATCCCGAGAAGGTGTCTGCAATTGTGAATTGGGAACCTCCTCAGAATGTCAAGCAGCTCCACAGTTTTCTTGGTCTTGCAAGCTATTGCCGAAGATTCGTTGAGAATTTCTCTAAGATTGCAAAGCCTCTTTCCAACCTCCTCCAGAAGCATGTGAAGTATGTCTGGTCTCCTGAGTGTGACGTTGCTTTCAACACTCTCAAAGAGAAACTCGTCACAGCTCCTGTCTTAACTCCTCCTGACGAATCCAAGACATTCGAAGTTTTCTGTGATGCTTCTCTCCAAGGTCTCGGTGCTGTGTTAACACAAGAGAAGAAAGTTGTGGCCTATACCTCTCATCAGTTGAAGCCCAACGAAAAGAACTACCCCACTCATGATCTTGAGTTGGCGGCAGTTGTCCATGCATTAATAACATGGAGACATCTCTTGTTGGGAAGAAAAGTGGACATATTCACCGATCACAAGAGTCTCAAGTACATCTTCACTCAGCCAAACCTCAACCTCAGGCAAACTCGATGGGTCGAGATGATCCAAGAGTACAATCCGAGTATTGAATATACTCCAGGCAAGGCCAATGTCATTGCAGATGCTTTGAGCAGGAAGGCTTATTGCAACAGCTTAATCCTCAAGCCATTCCAACCGGATCTTTGTGAAGCTTTCCGCAAGCTGAATCTCCAAGTTGTTCCTCAAGGCTTTCTTGCCAACCTCATAGTCTCTCCTACTTTGGAAGATCAAATTTGTGAGGCACAACTCCTGGATACCATGGTGAAGAAGGTGAAACGTGGTATCGACAAGGGTCTTTCCAAATATAAGTGTTATCACATTGATGACCGAGACACTTTATTCTTCCAGGACCGGATTGTGGTTCCTAAAGGTGATCTAAGGAAAGTCATTATGAACGAGGCACACAATTCTCTTCTTTCCATTCATCCCGGAAGTACGAAGATGTACCATGACCTCAAGCAGTCGTATTGGTGGACTCGAATGAAGCGAGAAATCGCCCAATTCGTGAATGCATGTGATGTCTCTCGAAGGGTGAAAGCAGAACACCAACGACCAGCTGGTCTCCTCCAACCTCTTGCTATCCCAGAATGGAAGTTTGATCATATCGAAATGGACTTCGTGACTGGATTTCCTAAGTCCAAACGCGGAAATGATGCTATCTTCGTTGTCATCGACAAGCTTACTAAAGTGGCTCATTTCCTTCCAATCAAAGAATCTATCACGGCAGCTCAGTTGGCAGAGCTATACACCTCCAGAATTGTCTCCTTGCACGGCATTCCACAATTGATTTCTTCAGATCGTGGAAGCATCTTCACTTCTAAGTTCTGGGACTCCTTCCAGAAGGCCATGGGTACCAACATTCGCTTCAGCACAGCTTTCCATCCTCAAACTAGTGGCCAAGTCGAGCGAGTCAATCAAATCCTTGAAGATATGCTCAGGGCTTGTGTCATTTCCTTTGGCATGAAGTGGGAAGATTGTCTTCCATATGTTGAGTTCTCCTACAACAACAGCTTCCAAGTGAGTTTGGGCAAGGCCCCATTCGAGATTCTATATGGCAGAAAGTGCCGTACTCCTCTCAATTGGTCAGAGACTGGTGAACGCCAACTTCTTGGCAATGACTTAATCACAGAGGCTGAAGAAATGTGTAAAGTCATCCGTGAAAATCTCAAAGCCGCGCAATCGCGCTAGAAGAGTTACTATGATAGCAAGCACTGTGACTTGGCTTTCGAGATCGGACACCATGTCTACCTCCGCGTCTCTCCAATGAAAGGCACTCGTCGCTTCGGTATCAAAGGGAAGCTTGCCCCTAGATACGTGGGTCCTTTCAAGATCATTGGCAAAAGAGGCGACCTCGCCTATCAACTTGAGCTTCCCTCCAACTTCGCGAACGTGCACGATGTGTTCCATGTGTCACAGCTTCGCAAGTGCTTCAAGACTCCTGAGCGCACCATCAACTTCGAAGAGATTGACCTCCAAGAAGATTTGTCTTATCATGAGCACCCCGTTGCTATTCTTGAAGAAACTGAGTGCAAGACTCGCAACAAGTCAATCAAATTCCTGAAAGTGAAGTGGTCACACCATTCCGACCGAGAAGCCACCTGGGAACGCGAGGACCACCTCCGTTCCGAATATCCGGAGTTTTTTCAGTCCTAGATCTCGGGACGAGATCCTCTCGTAGTGGTGGAGTGTCGTAACACCCCGGATGTAACTTTCCATAATTGTAACTCCAACTCTTGCCATTTTCGGCTATGAGTTATGATATTCCCTCCGTGGTTGGGTTTTGTCTTTCGTTTTACATTTTGTTCATGTCATGCATCCCATATCATGTCATCATGTGCATCTCATTTGCATACGTGTTCGTTTTATGCATCCGAGCATTTTCCCCGTTGTCCGTTATGCAATCCGACACTCCCACGTGCACCGGCGCACCCCTCTGGGTTCTTTTCGTGAGCGGGTGTTAAACGTTCTCGGAATGGACCGAGGTTTGTCAAGTGGCCTTGGTACACCACCGGTAGACCACCTGTCAAGTTTCGTTCCATTTGGAGGTCGTTTCATGCTACAACGGTTAACCGGGTAACCGCAAAGTCCGTTTGTGTGTTGCAGCAAACCCCCCTCCAAACAGCCCAACAACCCATCTAAGTCACCTCCATGATCTCGATCGTTCGATCACGATCGTGTGGGTGAAAACCGCACTCCATTTGGAGCCTCCTAGCTCCCTCTACCTATAAATATGTGCACACCTCCTCCAAATCCCGGATGAAACCCTAGCCACCGCTCCCTTCGCGCCGCCGGACAAGTCCGGTCCAGACGGACGCTTCGCCGCCGCCGCGCCCGACCAACGGGACGCCGCCACGTGGCCCCGCGCCGCCGTTCCCCGCCGAAGCCCGCTCCCGGCCCCC
>NC_057799.1:236099428-236138092 GCF_018294505.1 Triticum aestivum
CCATCGCCGCCTCCCCCGAGTGCGCCTCCTCTCCTCCGCGCCTCCCCGGGCTCCGGCCGGCCATCTCCCTCATCCCTCCGGCCGGCGTCCGCCTCTTCTCCGGCAAGGAAGCCCGGCAAACCTCGGTCCGCGCGCCGACGAGCTCCAGATCCAGATCCAAACCGGTTGACTCCCCCTCCCCCCCTCGAATTCTCTAAGTCCCGGAAATTCTAGCATAATATTGCTCACTTCATCATGTCATAACTCCGTGCATACTGCTCCGATTGGTGCATATAATATATCGAAATGTTCGTCTCGAGATGCTTTTCATTTTGTTCCATTGTGCCATGCTCGTTTGAGTCTATCTTGATGCCCAAATCTCTGGTGCAAGAATGCTATATGATGTTTACTGCTGTTACTTATCAGAACTTGGTGTGTTGTTATTTTTGTTGCATTTGATGTGTGCATCTTATGGGCATGAGCTCTACAGGTGTTTTGATCTATGCCATGCCATCTTTACAGAGGTGTATGCCATGTATTTTTTTGTGATGTATGTGGTGACTAGCACAAGCATGCAAACTAGGCTTCGTGATGTTTCTGTTTTCAGGGACTTAGGATTTTGCTAAGTCTGTGACTGCTGTTATTTTGTTGCCATGTGTCCATGTGTCTACAGAGAGATCCATGCTTCTTTTGGGCATGTTCAGTAAGGAAACTTGCTATGTTTACATGGGTGCCATCATATCTTCTGATCCTTTTTGGCTCATGGTTAGTAAGGGACTTTTATTCTATGCATTTAGTAGATTCATGCCATGCCTTGTTTTGCTATGATAAGTTCCTGTAGCATGTCTTTCTCTTGCTCTGAACATTGCTACCTGATGCTGTTTCAGCCATGTCCTGTAATTTCACAAAGTCTGTGAAACTGATATCTTTTGCACTTTTGCCATGCTTGTTTGAACCTGTTATTTTGTGATCTAGCCGTAGCTCGGTGTTCATCTTTTGTCAAGCATGTACTGTAGATCACTTTCATATGCTTTGTTGCTATGTTGGAGTGTTGTAGCATAGTTACTTGATGTATTCTAAGTGCTATCATGCTGTTAATCACTGAATCGTGTCATTCTTGTTTTGCTTGCCATTTGCAAACCGTGCATCCGTTTCCGGTGATCTTTATATCGATTTGGACCGAAATCATCTCATCTTTCCAGTGGCATACTTGGTTTGCCAAGTTACTTCCTTGTTCATCCTTTTTTTCTTCCGGAGCACGCATACGCATTTCATATCATGTCTCGCATATCATGCATGTATTGCATCATGTTGTTTGTGCATTTCCCGTGATTGATTGTGGTTCCATTGCTTGTGTTCTTGCTGTGGGTAGAGCCGGGAGACGAGTTCGTGAACGAGGAACCTGTTGAGTACGCTTACGAGGATCAAGCTTTCGACAACTCTGAGAACCTTGTAGGCAAGATGACCATACCCTCGAAATCACTTCTATCTTTGCTTTGCTAGTTGTTCGTTCTATTGCTATGTTGCGCTACCTACCACTTGCTATATCATGCCTCCCATATTGCCATGTCAAGCCTCTAACCATCCTTTCCTAGCAAACCGTTGTTTGGCTAAGTTACCGCTTTTGCTCAGCCCTTCTTATAGCGTTGCTAGTTGCAGGTGAAGTTGAAGTTGGTTCCATGTTGGAACATGGATATTTTGGAATATCACAATATCTCTTATTTAATTAATGCATCTATATATTTGGTAAAGGGTGGAAGGCTCGGCCTTATGCCTGGTGTTTTGTTCCACTCTTGCCGCCCTAGTTTCCGTCATACCGGGAATTATGTTCCTTGAGTTTGCGTTCCTTCCGCGGTTGGGTGATTTATGGGACCCCCTTGACAGTTCGCTTTGAATAAAACTCCTCCAGCAAGGCCCAACCTTGGTTTTACCATTTGACCACCTACCACCTATACTTTTCCCTTGGGTTTTCGCGAGCCCGAGGGTCATCTTTATTTTAGACCCCCCCCCCCCGGGGCCAGTGCTCCTTCGAGTGTTGGTCCAAACCGAGCTGCCTGTGGGGCCACCTTGGGGAAACTTGAGGGCTGGTTTTACTCGTAGCTAGTCTCATCCGGTGTTGCCCTGAGAACGAGATATGTGCAGCTCCTATCGGGATTTGTCGGCACATCGGGCGGCTTTGCTGGTCTTGTTTTACCATTGTCGAAATGTCTTGTAAACCGGGATTCCGAGACTGATCGGGTCTTCCCGGGAGAAGGTTTATCCTTCGTTGACCGTGAGAGCTTATAATGGGCTAAGTTGGGACACCCCTGCAGGGTATTATCTTTCAAAAGCCGTGCCCGCGGTTATGAGGCAGATGGGAATTGGTTAATGTCCGGTAGTAGAGAACTTTTCACTTGACTTAAATTAAAATACATCAACCGTGTGTGTAGCCGTGATGGTCTCTTCTCGGCAGAGTCCGGGAAGTGAACACGGTTTGAGTTATGCATGAACGTAAGTAGTTTCAGGATCACTTCTTGATCATTTCTAGCTTCGCGACCATTGTGTTTCTTCTCTTCTCGCTCTCATTTGCGTAAGTTAGCCACCATATGCTTAGTGCTTGCTGCAACTCCACCTCATTACACCATCCTTTCCTATAAGCTTAAATAGTCTTGATCTCGCGGGTGTGAGATTGTTGAGTCCTCGTGACTCACAGATTCTACCAAAACAGTTGCAGGTGCCGACGATGCCAGTGCAGATGACGCAACCGAGCTCAAGTGGGAGTTCGACGAGGAACGTGGTCGTTATTATGTTTATTTTCCTGATGATCAGTAGTGGAGCCCAGTTGGGACGATCGGGGATCTAGCATTTGGGGTTATCTTATTTTCATTTGGATTTGACCGTAGTCGGTCTATGTGTGGATTTTGGATGATGTATGAATTATATTTATGTATTGTGTGAAGTGGCGATTGTAAGCCAACTCTCGTTATCCCATTCTTGTTCATTACATGGGATTGTGTGAAGATAACCCTTCTTGCGACAATACCACAATGCGGTTATGCCTCTAAGTCGTGCCTCGACACGTGGGAGATATAGCCACATCGTGGGCGTTACAGGAAAGTAGAACTTGATGAGGTAATTGTACCTTCTCTCGAATTGGAAAGTAGCTCATCACTGAAATCAGTTCCAGTGATGCCTACACCAATTAGTGAGGAAGTTAATGATGATGATGATCATGAAACTTCAGATCAATTTACTACCGAACCTCGTAGGTCAACCAGAGTAAGGTCTGCACCAGAGTGGTACGGCAATCCTGTTCTTGAGGTCATGTTACTTGACCATGACGAACCTACGAACTATGAGGAAGCGATGATGAGCCCAGATTCCGCGAAATGGCTTGAGGCCATGAAATCTGAGATGGGATCCATGTATGAGAACAAAGTATGGACTTTGATTGACTTGCCCAATGATCGGCGAGCCATTGAGAATAAATGGATCTTCAAGAGGAAGACGGACGTTGATAGTAGTTTTACTATCTACAAAGCTCGAATTGTCGCAAAAGGTTTTCGACAAGTTCAAGGTGTTGACTAGAATAAGATTTTCTCACTCGTAGCGATGCTTAAGTCTGTCCGAATCATGTTAGCAATTATCACATGTTATGAAATCTGGCAAATGGATGTCAAAACTAAATTCCTTAGTGGATTTCTTAAAGAAGAGTTGTATATGATGTAACAAGAAGGTTTTGTCAATCCTAAAGGTGCTAGCAAAGTATGCAAGCTCCAGCGATCCATCTATGGACTGGTGCAAGCATCTCAGAGTTGGAATATACGCTTTGATAAGTTGATCAAAGCATATAGTTTTATACAGACTTATGGTGAAGCCTGTATTTACAAGAAAGTGAGTGGGAGCACTACAACCTTTCTCATAAGTATATATGAATGACATATTGTTGATCGAAAATGATGTAGAATTTTCTGGAAAGCATAAAGGAGTGTTTGAAAGGATTTTTTCAAAGAAATACCTCGGTGAAGCTGCTTACATATTGGGCATCAAGATCTATAGAGATAGATCAAGACGCTTGATAAGATTTTTCAATGAGTACATACCTTGACAGGATTTTTGAAGTAGTTCAAAATGGAATAGTCAAAGAAGGAGTTCTTGCCTGTATTGCAAGGTGTAAAGTTGAGTAAGACTCAAAACACAACCACGGCAGAAAATAGAGAGAGAATGAAAGTCATTTCCTATGCCTCAGCCATAGGTTCTATAAAGTATGCTATGCTGTGTACCAAACCTTTTGTGTACCTTGCCATGAGTTTGGCAGAGGGGGTACGATATTGATCCAGGAGTGGATCACTTGACAGCGGTCAAAATTATCCTTAGAAGACTAAGGAGATATTTCTCGGTTATGGAGGTGATAAAGAGTTCGTCATGAAGAGTTACGCCGATGCAAGCTTTTGTACCGATCCGGATGATTCTGAGTCTCAATCTGGATACATATTGAAAGTGGGAGCAATTAGCTAGAGTAGCTCCATGCTGAGCATTGTTGACATAGAAAATTTGCAAAATACATACGACTCTGAATGTGGCAGACCCGTTGACTAAATTTCTCTCATAGGCAAAACATGATCACTCTTTGGGTGTTAATCACATAGCGATGTGAACTAGATTATTGACTCTAGTAAAACCCTTTGGGTATTGGTCACATGGCGATGTGAACTATAGAGTATTAAATCACATGACGATGTGAACTATTGGTGTTAAATCACATGGCGATGCGAACTAGATTATTGACTCTAGTGCAAGGGAGACTGAAGGAAATATGCCCTAGAGGCAATAATAAAGTTATTATTTTCTTTCCTTATATCATGATAAATGTTTATTATTCATGCTAGAATTGTATTAACCGGAAACTTGATACATGTGTGAATACATACACAAAACAAAGTGTCCCTAGTATGCCTCTACTAGACTAGCTCGTTAATCAAAGATGGTTAAGTTTCCTAACAATAGACATGTGTTGTCATTTGATGAATGGGATCACATCATTAGAGAATGATGTGATGGACAAGACCCATCCATTAGCTTAGCATTATGATCGTTGAGTTTTATTGCTATTGCTTTATTCATGACTTATACATGTTCCTCTGACTATGAGATTATGCAACTCCCGAATACCGGAGGAACACCTGTGTGATATCAAACGTCACAACGTAACTGGGTGATTACAAAGCTTCTCTACAGGTGTCTCCGAAGGTGTTTGTGGGTTGGCATAGATCGAGATTAGGATTTGTCACTCCAAGTATCGGAGAGGTATCTCTGGGCCCTCTCGGTAATGCACATCACTATAAGCCTTGCAAGCAATGTGACTAATGAGTTAGTTATGAGATGATGCATTACGGAATGAGTAAAGAGACTTGCCGGTAACGAGATTGAACTAGGTATGATAATACCGACGATCGAATCTCGGGCAAGTAACATACCGATGACAAAGGGAACAAACGTACGTTGTTATGCGGTTTGACCGATAAAGATCTTCGTAGAATATGTAGGAACCAATATGAGCATCTAGCTTCCGCTATTGGTTATTGACCGGAGATGAGTCTCGGTCATGTCTACATAGTTCTCGAACCCGTAGCGTCCGCACGCTTAACGTTCGATGACGGTCGGTATTATGAGTTTATGTGTTTTGATGTACCGAAGGTAGTTCAGAGTCCTGGATGTGATCATGGACATGACGAGGAGTCTCGAAATGGTCGAGACATGAAGATTGATATATTGGAAGGTTATGGTTGTACACCGGAAAGGTTCCAGATAGGTTCGGGCATTTTTCGAAGTACCGGGGGTTACCGGAACCCCCCGGGGCGTTATTGGGCCTAGATGGGCTTTAGTGGAAGAGAGGAGGAGGCGGCCAAGTGGGAGGCGCACGCCCCCCAAGCCCAATCCGAATTGGGGGGTGGCCCCCCTTTCCTTATCACCCTCTTCCCCTTCCTTCCCCCTCCTAGTTGGACTAGGAAAGGGGGGAACCTACTCCTAGTAGGAGTAGGATTCCCCCCCCCCTTGGGGCGCGCCCTATGAGGCCGGCGGCCCCTCCTCCACTCCTTTATATACGGGGGAGGGGGCACCCCATAGACACACAAGTTGATCTTAGCCGTGTGCGGTGCCCCCCTCCACAGATTTCCACCTCGGTCATATAGTGCTTAGGTGAAGCCCTCCGTCGGTAACTTCATCATCACCATCAACACGCCGTCGTGCTGACGAAACTCTCCCTCGACCTCATCTAGATCTAGAAGTTCGAGGGACGTCACCGAGCTGAACGTGTGCAGATCGCGGAAGTACCATGCGTTCGGCACTTGATCAGTTGGATCGCGAAGACGTTCGACTACATCAACCATGTTACTTAACGCTTCCGCTTTTGGTCTATGAGGGTATGTGGACACACTCTCCCCGCTCGTTGCTATGCTTCTCCTAGATAGATCTTGCGTGATCGTAGGAATTTTTTTGTAATACTACGTTCCCCAACACTACATGCAACAGCTAACCATAACAGTTTGAAAATCATATTTGTGTACTTGTGTGCGAGTTAATTGCATGTGCAGTAAATTGGAAGGAAATTTCAAACATATTGGTCTCACGCCCTGGACACATGCATGGAGTTCCATGGCATTTAAATTCCAAAAAATTAGAAAAAGATCAGAAACACATGAAACCTTGCTTGATGTAATGTCATGCCACCAAGATGATGTGGTAAAAAATTGGCATGTTTGACGAAAGTTTGGTCACACACCCCTCACAAACCGTAGCAACTCACTAGAAGGGTCGTGTTTCCGAGAGGGAACAATGTATGTTTGATGACAAACATGAGATAGCTTCCTCTTATGGCCTTCAATTTTTTTCTAGATTTAACATGCACTAATACAACTGTCATATGAAAATTTGAAAAATTTCAGTGGTCATTTGACCTTTTAAAGAGATTTAAGTGATTTTCTATCCAATTAATGACCGTAATGCAAATTTGAACTACATCTACATGCAACAGCTAACCATAACGGTTTGAAAAATCATATTTGTGTACTTGTGTGCGAGTTAATTCCATGTGCAGTAAATTATAAGGAATTTTCAAACATATTGGTCTCACGGCATGGACACTTACATGGAGTGCCATGGCATTTTAATTCCAAAAAATAAAAAATGATCAGAAAAACATGAAACCTTGCTTGATGTAAGTTCTTGCCACCAAGATGATGTGGTAAAAAATTGGCATGTTTGATGAAAGTTTGGACACACACACCCCTCACAAACCGGAGCAACTCAATAGAAGGCTTGTGGTTCCAAGAGGGAACAATGCACGTTTGATGACGAACGTGAGATATCTTCCCCTTACGGCCTTCAGATTTTTTCTACATTTAAGATGCACTAATACAACTGTCATGTGAAAATTTGGAAAATTCTAGGGGTCATTTGACCATTCAAAGACATTTAAGTTATTTTCTAGCCATTAAATTACCGTAATTCAAATTTGAACTACATCTAGATGCAACAACTAACCATAACGGTTTGAAAAATCATATTTGTGTACTTGTGTGAGAGTTAATTCCATGTGCAGTAAATTCGAAGGAATTTTTAAACATATTGATGTCACGGCATGGACACATGCATGGAGTGCCATGGCATTTTAATTCCAAAAAGTTAAAAAAATGATCAGAAAAACATGAAACCTTGCTTGATGTAATGTCATGCCACCAAGATGATGTGGTAAAAAAATTGGCATGTTTGATGAAAGTATGGACACACAGCCCTCACAAACCGTAGCAACTCACTAGAAGGCTCATGTTTCTGAGAGGGAACAATGTATGTTTGATGACGAACATGAGATAGCTTCCTCTTATGGCCTTCAATTTTTTTCTACATTTAACGTGCACTAATTCAACTGTCATGTGAAAATTTGGAAAATTCTAGGGGTCATTTAACCTTTTAAAGACCTTTAAGTGATATTCTAGCCATTTAATGACCGTAATTCAAATTTGAACTACATCTACATGCAACGGCTAACCATAATGGTTTGAAAAATAATATTTTTGTGTACTTGTGTGCGAGTTAAAAAGCATCGGACGATGTAAATATCTGGTGTTCAAAAAAGAAAATGTAAAGATCTAGAAAGACAACCGGCCCCCACATGATTGGCACTCTATTTCACGCCTCTAGGTTTGGAAGGTGAGTGGTGCGGGTTCTTAATCAGATACGGTTCTATATTGGAAACCGTCAGCTATTAAGTTCACACACGGATTTTGCTGCGGGGATCGTGTGTAATTCAAACTATAGTACTCTGATACGTCTCCAACGTATCTATAATTTTTGATTGTTCGATGCTATTATATATTCTGTTTTGGATGCTTAATGGGCTTTAATATACACTTTTATATTATTTTTGGGACTAGCCTCTTAACCGGAGGCCCAGCCCGAATTGCTGTTTTTTTGCCTATTTCAGTGTTTCGAAGGAAAAGGATATCAAACGGAGTCCAAACGGAATGAAACCTTCGGGAACGTGATTTTCGGAACAAACGTGATCCAGAGGACTTGGAGTGGACGTCAAGCAATCAACGAGGAGGCCACGAGGCAGGGGGCGCGCCTACCCCCTGGGCGCGCCCTCCACCCTCGTGGGCCCCTCTACCTCTCCTGACCGACCTCTTTCGCCAATATATACTCACATACCCTAGAAACATCATATACAGAGCCAAAACCCTATTTCCACCGCTGCAACCTTCTGTACCCGTGAGATCCCATCTTGGGGCCTTTTCCGGCGCTCCGCCGGAGGGGGCATTGATCACGGAGGGCTTCTGCATCAACACCATAGCCTCTCCGATGATGTGTGAGTAGTTTACCTCAGACCTTCGGGTCCATAGTTATTAGCTAGATGGCTTCTTCTCTCTCTTTGGATCTCAATACAAAGTTCTCCTCGATTCTCTTCGAGATATATTTGATGTAACTCTTCTTTTTGCGGTGTGTTTGTCGAGATCCGATGAATTGTGGGTTTATGATCAAGATTATCTATGAACAATATTTGAATCTCCTCTGAATTCTTTTATGTATGATTGGTTATCTTTGCAAGTCTCTTCGAATTATCAGTTTGGTTTGGCCTACTAGATTGATCTTTCTTGCAATGGGAGAAGTGCTTAGCTTTGGGTTCAATCTTGCGGTGCTTGATCCCAGTGACAGTAGGGGAAACGACACGTATTGTATTCTTGCCATCGAGGATAAAAAGATGGGGTTTATATCATATTGCATGAGTTTATCCCTCTACATCATGTCATCTTGCTTAAAGCGTTACTCCGTTCTTATGAACTTAATATTCTAGATGCATGCTGGATAGCAGTCGATGTGTGGAGTAATAGTAGTTGATGCAGGCAAGAGTCGGTCTACTTGTCACGGACATGATGCCTATATACATGATCATACCTAGATATTCTCATAACTATGGTCAATTCTATCAATTGCTCGACAGTAATTCGTTTACCCACCATAATACTTATGCTATCTTGAGAGAAGCCACTAGTGAAACCTATGGCCCCCGAGTCTATTTTCCATCATATTAATCTCCCGTCAACAAGCTATTTCTGGCGCCGTTTATTTTGCTTTCTTTACTTTTAGTCTTTATCATAAAAATACCAAAAATATTATCTTATCATCTCTATCGGATCTCACTTTTGCAAGTGGCCGTGAAGGGATTGACAACCCCTTTATCGCGTTGGTTGCAAGGTTCTTATTTGTTTGTGTTGGTGCGTGGGAATTAAGCATGGTCTCCTACTGGATTGATACCTTGGTTCTCAAAAACTGAGGGAAATACTTACGCTACTTTACTGCATCACCCTTTCCTCTTCAAGGGAAAACCAACGCAGTGCTCAAGAGGTAGCAAGAAGGATTTCTGGCGCCGTTGCCGGGGAGTCTACGCACAAGTCAAGACATACCAAGTACCCATCACAAACTCTTATCCCTCACATTACATTATTTGCCATTTGCGTCTCTTTTTCCTCTCCCCCACTTCACCCTTGCCGTTTTATTCACCCTCTTTTTCCGTCCGCCTCTTTTTCGCATGCCTCTTGTTTGCTCATGTGTTGGATTGCTTGTTTGTCATGATGGCTCAAGACAATACTAAATTGTGTGACTTTACCAATGCCAACAACAATGATTTTCTTAGCACTCCGATGGCTCCTCTTACCGATGCTGAATCTTGTGAAATTAATGCTGCTTTGTTGAATCTTGTCATGAAAGATCAATTCGCCGGCCTTCCTAGTGAAGATGCCGCTACCCATCTAAATAACTTTGTTCATTTGTGTGATATGCAAAAGAAGGATGTGGACAATGGTATTGTTAAATTGAAGTTGTTTCCTTTTTCGCTTAGAGATCGTGCTAAAACTTGGTTTTCGTCTTCGCCTAAAAATTGTATTGATTCTTGGAATAAGTGCAAAGATGCTTTTATCTCTAAGTATTTTCCTCGCGCTAAAATCATCTCCCTTAGAAATGATATTATGAATTTTAAGCAACTTGATCATGAACATGTTGCACAAGCTTGGGAGTGGATGAAATTAATGATACGTAATTTCCCTACTCATGGTTTGAATTTGTGGATGATTATACCAAATTTTTATGCCGGATTGAATTTTGCTTCTAGAAATCTTTTAGATTCGGCCGCGGGAGGCACTTTTATGGAAATCACTTTAGGAGAAGCTACCAAACTCCTAGATAATATTATGGTTAATTATTCTCAATGGCACACCGAAAGATCTACTAGTAATGAGGTTCATGCGATTGAGGAAATTAATGTTTTGAGTGGAAAGATGGATGAACTTATGAAATTGTTTGCTAATAAGAGTGTTTCTTCTGATCCCAATGATATGCATTTGTCTACCTTGATTGAGAATAATAATGAATCTATGGATGTGAATTTTGTTGGTAGGAATAATTTTGGTAACAATGCTTATAGAGGAAACTTTAATCCTAGGCCGTATCCTAGTAATCCCTCTAATAATTATGGTAATTCCTACAACAACTCTTATGGAAATTTTAATAAGATTCCCTCTGATTTTGAGACTAGTTTTAAAGAATTTATGATTTCTCAAAAGAATTTCAATGCTTTGCTTGAAGAAAAATTGCCTAAGATTGATGAATTGGCTAGGAACGTGGATAGAATTTCTCTTGATGTTGATTCTTTGAAAATTAGTTATACTCCACCTAAGCATGATATCAATGAGTCTCTCAAAGCCATGAGAATTTCCATTGATGAGTGCAAAGAAAGAACCGCTAGATGCGTGCTAAGAAAGATTGCTTTGTAAAAGGGTGTTCTTCTAATTTTTATGAGAATGAAGATGAAGATCTAAAAGTTATTGATGTGTCCCCTATTAAATCTTTGTTTTGCAATATGACTCTTGATAATGATGGGACTGGAGATGATTCAACTTTAGTTAGAGGGCGTCCCAAAAATTTGGAGTTTTTAGATCTTGATGCAAAAATTGGTAAAAGTGGAATTGAAGAGGTCAAAACTTTAGATATCAATGAACCCACTATCTTGGATTTCAAGGAATTTAATTATGATAATTTCTCTTTAATAGATTGTATTTCCTTGTTGCAATCCGTGCTAATTTCTCCTCATGCTTATAGTCAAAATAAAGCTTTCACCAAACATATCGTTGATGCTTTAATGCAATCTTATGAGGAAAAACTTGAGTTGGAAGTTTCTATCCCTAGAAAACTTTATGATGAGTGGGAACCTACTATTAAAATTAATATTAAAGATCATGAATGCTATGCTTTGTGCGATTTGGGTGCTAGTGTTTCCACGATTCCAAAAACTTTGTGTGATTTGCTAGGTTGCCGTGAATTTGATGATTGTTCTTTAAACTTGCACGCTGCGGATTCCACTATTAAGAAACCTATGGGAATAATTAATGATGTTATTATTGTTGCAAATAGGAATTATGTGCCTGTAGATTTCATCGTTCTTGATATAGATTGCAATCCTTCATGTCCTATTATTCTTGGTAGACCTTTCCTTAGAACGATTGGTGCAATTATTGATATGAAGGAAGGAAATATTAGATTCCAATTCCCGTTAAGGAAAGGCATGAAACACTTTCCTAGAAAGAAAATAAAATTATCTTATGAATCTATTATGAGAGCCACTTATGGATTGCCTACCAAAGATGGCAATACCTAGATCTATCCTTGCTTTTATGCCTAGCTAGGGGCGTTAAATGATAGTGCTTGTTGGGAGGCAACCCAATTTTATTTTAGTTTTTTGATTTTTGCTCCTGTTTAGGAATAAATCTTTGATCTAGCCTCTGGTTAGATTTGTTTTTGTGTTTTAATTAGTGTTTGTGCCAAGTAAAACCTATAGGATCTTATTGGATGATAGTTATTTGATCTTGCTGAAAATTCCAGAAACTTTCTGTTCACGAAAACAATTGTTAAAACTCACCAGAACGTGATTAAATACTGATTCCAATTGCAATAGATCAATAAACAAACTATCTAGGTCTTCCTATTTTGGTAGATTTTTCTGAGTTACAGAAGTTTGCGTGAGATACAGATTACTACAGACTGTTCTGTTTTTGACAGATTCTGTTTTTCGTGTGTTATTTGCTTATTTTGATGAGTCTATGGTTAGTAAAAGAGTTTATAAACCATAGAGAAGTTGGAATACAGTAGGTTTAACACCAATATAAATAAAGAATGAGTTCAATACAGTACCTTGAAGTGGTGTTTTGTTTTCTTTCGCTAACGGAGCTCATGAGATTTTCTGTTGAGTTTTGTGTTGTGAAGTTTTCAAGTTTTGGGCAAAGATTTGATGGATTATGAAACAACGAGTGGAAAGAGCCTAAGCTTGGGTATGCCCAAGGCACCTCAAGGTAAATCCAAGGACACCAAAAAGCCAAAGCTTGGGGATGCCCCGGAAGGAATCCCCTCTTTCGTCTTCGTCCATCGGTAACTTTACTTGGAGCTATATTTTTATTCACCGCATGATATGTGTTTTGCTTGGAGCGTCTTGTATGATTTGAGTCTTTGATTTTAGTTTACCACAATCATCCTCGCTGAATACACTTTTGAGAGATACACACATGATTCGGAATTTATTAGACTACTCTATGTGCTTCACTTATATCTTTTGAGCTATATAGTTTTTGCTCTAGTGCTTCACTTATATCTTTTAGAGCACAGTGGTGGTTTTGTTTTATAGAAACTATTGTATCTCAGGCTTCACTTATATTATTTTGAGAGTCCTACAAAACTTCATGGTAATTTGCTTAAATTGTGAAATTAGTCCTAATATGATAGGCACCCAAGATTAGTAAAAACTTTCTTATAAGTGCGTTGAATACTAAGAAAAGTTTGATGCTTGATGATTGTTTTGAGATTTGGAGGTAGTAATATCAAAGTTGTGCTAGTTGAGTAATTGTGAATTTGGGAAATACTTGTGTTGAAGTTTGCAAGTCCCGTAGCATGCACGTATGGTAAATGTTGTGTAACAAATTTGAAACATGAGGTGTTCTTTCATTGTCCTCCTTATGAGTGACGGTCGGGGACGAGCAATGGTCTTTTCCTACCAATCTATCCCCCTAGGAGCATGCGCGTAGTGCTTGGTTTTTGATGACTTGTAGCTTTTTGCAATAAGTATGTGAGTTCTTTATGACTAATGTTGAGTCCATGGATTATACGCACTCTCACCCTTCCATCATTGCTAGCCTCTTCGGTACCGTGCCCCTTTCTCACCTTGAGAGTTTGTGCAAGCTTCCCCGGTGCATCCAAACCCCGTGATACGATACGCTCTATCACACATAAACCTCCTTATATCTTCCTCAAAACAGCCACCATACCTACCGATTATGGCATTTCCATAGCCATTCTGAGATATATTGCCATGCAACTTTCCACCGTTCTGTTTATCATGACACGCTTCATCATTGTCATTTTGCCTTGCATGATCATGTAGTTGACATCGTATTTGTGGCAAAGCCACCATGCATATTATTTCATACATGTCACTCTTGATTCATATAGAGTCATACTTTGTTGTAGTATCGAGTTGTAATCATTGAGTTGTAAATAAATACAAGTGTGATGATCATCATTCATAGAGCATTGTCCCCAAAAAAGAGAAAGGCCAAAAAAAGGCCCAAAAAAGGAAATAAAAAAGGGACAATGCTACTATCCTTTTTTTCCACACTTGTGCTTCAAAGTAGCACCATGATCTTTATGATAGAGAGTCTCTTGTTTTGTCACTTTCATATACTAGTGGGAATTTTCATTATAGAACTTGGCTTGTATATTCCAACAATGGGCTTCCTCAAATGCCTTAGGTCTTCGTGAGCAAGCAAGTTGGATGCACACCCACTTAGTTTCTTTTGTTGAGCTTTCATACATTTATAGCTCTAGTGCATCCGTTGCATGGCAATCCCTACTCCTTGCATTGACATCAATCGATGGGCATCTCCCTAGCTCATTGATTAGCCGCGTCAATGTGAGACTTTCTCCCGTTTTGTCTTCTCCACATAACCCCCATCATCATATTCTGTTCCACCCATAGTGCTATACCCATGGCTCACGCTCATATATTGCGTGAAAGTTGAAAAAAGTTTGAGATTACTAAACTATGAAACAATTGCTTGGCTTGTCATCGGGGTTGTGCATGATGAGAGCATTCTTGTGTGATGAAAATGGAGCATGACCAAACTATATGATTTTGTAGGGATGAACTTTCTTTTGCCATGTTATTTTGAGAAGACATAATTGCTTAGTTAGTATGCTTGAAGTATTATTACTTTTATGTCAATATTAAACTTTTATCTTGAATCTTCGGATCTGAATATTCATGCCACAAATAAGAGAATTACATTGAAAATTATGCCAAGTAGCATTCCACATCAAAAATTATGTTTTTATCATTTACCTACTCGAGGACGAGCAGGAATTAAGCTTGGGGATGCTTGATACGTCTCCAATGTATCTATAATTTTTGATTGTTCCATGCTATTATATATTCGGTTTTGGATGTTTAATGGGCTTTATTATACACTTTTATATTATTTTTGGGACTAACCTATTAACCGGAGGCCCAGCCCGAATTGCTGTTTTTTTTGCCTATTTCAGTGTTTCGAAGGAAAAGGATATCAAACGGAGTCCAAATGGATTGAAACCTTCGGGAACGTGATTTTCGGAACAAACGTGATCCAGTGGACTTGGAGTGGACGTCAAGCAATCAACAAGGAGGCCACGAGGCAGGGGGCGCGCCTACCCCCTGGGCGTGCCCTCCACCCTCGTGGGCCCCTCGTAGCTCTCCTGGCCGACCTCTTTCGCCTATATATAATCACATACCCTGGAAACATCATATACATAGCCAAAACCCTATTTCCACTGCCGCAACCTTCTGTACCAGTGAGATCCCATCTTGGGGCCTTTTCTGGCGCTCCACCGGAGGGGGCATTGATCACAGAGGGCTTCTACATCAACACCGTAGCCTCTCCGATGATGTGTGAGTAGTTTACCTCAGACCTTTGGGTCCATAGTTATTAGCTAGATGGCTTCTTCTCTCTCTTTGGATCTCAATACAAAGTTCTCCTTGATTCTCTTGGAGATCTATTTGATGTAACTCTTCTTTTTGCGGTGTGTTTGTCGAGATCCGATGAAATTGTGGGTTTATGATCAAGATTATCTATGAACAATATTTGAATCTCCTCTGAATTCTTTTATGTATGATTGGTTATCTTTGCAACTCTCTTCGAATTATCAGTTTGGTTTGGCCTACTAGATTGATCTTTCTTGCAATGGGAGAAGTGCTTAGCTTTGGGTTCAATCTTGCGGTGGTCGATCCCAGTGACAGTAGGGGAAACGACACGTATTGTATTGTTGCCATCGAGGATAAAAGGATGGGGTTTATATCATATTGCATGAGTTTATCCCTCTACATCATGTCATCTTACTTAAAGCATTACTCCATTCTTATGAACTTAATACTCTAGATGCATGCTGGATAGCGGTCGATGTGTGGAGTAATAGTAGTAGATGCAGGCAGGAGTCGATCTACTTGTCACGGATGTGATGCCTATATACATGATCGTACCTAGATATTCTCATAACTATGGTCAATTCTATCAATTTCTCGACAGTAATTCATTTACCCACCGTAATACTTATGCTATCTTGAGAGAATCCACTAGTGAAACCTATGGCCCCCCGAGTCTATTTTCCATCATATGAATCTCCCGTCAACAAGCTATTTCTGGTGCCGTTTATTTTGCTTTCTTTACTTTTAGTCTTTATCATAAAAATACCAAAAATATTATCTTATCATCTCTATCAGATCTCACTTTTGCAAGTGACTGTGAAGGGATTGACAACCCTTTATCACGTTGGTTGCAAGGTACTTATTTGTTTGTCTAGGTGCGTGGGACTTGAGCGTGGTCTCCTACTAGATTGATACCTTGGTTCTCAAAAACTGAGGGAAATACTTACGCTACTTTACTGCATCACCCTTTCCTCTTCAAGGGAAAACCAACGCAGTGCTCAAGAGGTAGCATACTCGTCAATTCCGGCAACTGTGGTGTGTAGTGTTCCCATCGATCTAGATTCCAGCTGCCAATAAATACTACCTTGCTCACGTTGTCCTGCCTGCATTCTCATCTACATCCTCCGCTCACTCGTCCTCTCTCTCTCAAATCTCTACCATCGCGAAGCCGATCTTCGCACGTGCCAACGAGGAGTCGCCGCCCCCTAAGGATCCTCAGTCGAAGAGAATCGACGAGGAGGACCCCTACGCGTCGGTGGACGAGGTTGCGCCGAACCCCCCAACTTTGGATTGGTTTTGGGGCCAATACAATCTTTGTCTGTGGAAGTCGCTTCCACCGACTGAGAAAGCCAGGCAAGTGGCGTTCAAGAAGGAGATGGCGGAGGAGGAAGCCAGGTACCAGGCGGCCTATGAAGCCCATGATGCCGCTTGGAAAAAGGAGGTGGTGGAGCTTTGGGGCCGGGCGCGTCGTCGTGCGGAGGAGGTGTGCGAAGATAGGTACTTCACGAGGAAGGTCAAAGGCGCTAGGTGCCTCATCGCGTCGTGGAGGTGGGCTGACAAGCTCCAGCGTGCCATCGACGAGGAGCTCTGGTGGCGCCCAATGAAATGGCAAGATCGTTCGCGCTCGTCCGCCACCAAGAAGCAGATCGGTATGTCAAGTGCTACGAGGCGGAGGAGGCGGAGTACTGCCTCCGTCCTGGGAAGACACCGCGCACCAGGGAGCTGATGGCGAGGGGCTGCCGGAATACTGCCCCCAACAGGGATTACTAGTTTTAGTATTGTTTGTTTTCAATTTTATGGATTGTACCTAGTAGTTAAGTATCATCATGTATATGTGATGATATTATATATATTTTGTGATGAACTAATGAACAATTAATTTATATATATATATTATGAATTCCATTTTCTATCTGTTTTTGTATACTAATTTGTATCGAGCTGTTATCATCCACATATATAGAATGGAAAGCATATATACACACACAAAAACAGAACATATAAGAATGGAAAACAGAGTACACACATTGAAACAGAGCAATATTATGATTGATGTGAATACATAGCGATCCACATCGAAACGAATCAACAAAATAAAACGCATCCATGAGACCATGACCAGCAGCCCTTGCCTACGGTAGCTCTTTGCTCTGCCTGAACTCGTGCAGGCGTTCGTCCAAGCGATCGACAGGCTCCACGATAAAAAAATACACTTCCGTGATCATACATGTTTGTCACAGTAGGTCACGTTTTCTGTCATGCATGTACATCCATGATGATTTTATGACAGAATCAAGATAGTCATACATGTGCTGTCGTAGAAGTGTTGCATGACATTACCAAAATTATCATCACGGAAGTGTCTACTTCCATGACTATAAATGGCGCGTCATGGAAGTGTTTTCGTCAAGTGTAACTGACACGTGGCATCCACCGTAACAGGTCGCCCTTAAGCTATCGGGTCCGGTTTTGGATCCGATAACCCGTTAATAGCCCAGACCAATGGGGATTTTCCACGTGTAAAATTCTCATCGGCTAGAGGAAACACGTGTTGGATCACCGTTGGGACAGATGTCATCCACTCATTGGACAGGAGGCGCCTATGATACGTCGACACATGGCACGGCCCAACAGAGGCCCATTCCGGTGAAAAGGCCGGCCCGTTTGATTTGGTCAAAAGGTAATGGGCCGGCCCACGGAAAGCCTGTTAACGGCATGTTCATATATAGCCCATTTACGGCCTGCTAACTCTCGGCCCGTTACGGCCTATCGTAATTAAGCCCAGTAGCTTCATCTAGGCCGTCCACTATGATTCCAGCCTGTTGTAACTTCCGGCCCATGTATGGCCCACGATGTCTTTCGGCCCATATGAGGCCATTTGTAACTCTGGGCCCATTAAAGGCCCGCGATGAAACTGGCCCATAATGAACAGTGTATCGCTTTATACCCATTAACGGCCCATTATTCCGTTGGCCGTTTCCAGCCCGTGTTAACTTTCGGCCTTCTAAGGGCCCATTTATTCTTGGGCTCATTTCTAGAATTCGGTTAGTTACGGTCCGTTACTGGCATGTTCCGTTTGTGGGCCAAATTTAGCCCGTGGTTACATTCGGCCCTTTTGTGGCCCGTTAACCCATTGGGCTGTTTTCATAGCGTTATCAAATACGGCCTATTAACGGCCTGCTATGGTCCAGGAATAGTATGGCCCATGTTTGGAGAAATGATTATACGCCACGTAGAAGGCCCATGGATCCTACGGCCCGTAGAAGACCAATGGATCCTATGGCCCGTAGAAGGCCCATGGATCATAAGGCCCATAGAAAAGTCCATGGATCCTACGGCCCATAGAAGGCAAATGGATCCTACGGCCCGAAAGAGGTGCATGGTTACAACAGTCCATGTGTTGCCATGATTATTGTGGCCTAGTTACCAAAAATAGGTTATTGTGGCCACTAGAAAAACACAGAAAAAGAACTACAGTGACTATAAGCAAACAACTAAACAAGACAATAAGGAAATAAATAAGTAAGCAACTAACACTAGCCTATTACAGCTATTACACATATTACATCCACTAGGCATCAAAGTTCGCCACCAATGCAAATATAAGGAACAAAGCAGCATATTACATACACTGGCTGTCAAAATTGGCCACCAGTTTAAATAAATGCGGCAGCAAAACAAGTCCATTACTGAAACAACTTCAGAAGAGCTCAAGAAACGTTATCCTGGGTATCCACCATGCTGGCAATAAGCTTAGCAAGCTTATTAGCTTTGTCCTGTTTGGCGCTAAAATCCTCCAACGCTTGCTGTTGCACCAGAAAGTATGCATCTGAATGCTCCAGGGACTTCCGCAGTCCTTCCGCTTCTTATCGCAGCACAGTTGATCGATGTCTTTCAGCTTGTAGTTGAGACTGAGGAAACCGAACTGATTCAGACAGTGAGTTTGAATAGCTTGTGCAAGCGGTAGTGGCCAATGACTCGAACAGTAAACCAAGACAGGACATTGGGGTTGTCTCACTGTCTTCAAGATAGTTTTCCATAGCTGTTTTATCAGCTTTGTTGGAGACCAACAAGGATGTCTCACTATCCTGAACCTTATTTGCATTACTTCCTTTACCATGGCTTAATAAGGCACTCTTCCCCAATATTCTGTCAGCATTCTAAAAGAAGAAACAAGCAGACACATAACAGGTTTAGCATGTACTAGTATATGAAACTCATTCCGGTGAACCAGTTCGTTAGTAAGGTGGACAAGATTAAACTACCAAGTCTTGTATTGCCAAGTAGTACATTATAAAAGCATCAAACAAACATATATCTATGTCCTATGGTCACTGCATTATCTTGCCAAATCAAAATAGAGACACGATTCAAATCATATCAGTTCAAGAGAAAGCAGCACTGAAAGAATACAAAGCGTGGGAAACTACATGGCACAACAAGATTTCAGATGGGTACCACGGGTCTACATGTACAACAACACTATTGGCCCTGTTCTGATGCTAGTAATGTGCATGATAGGAGAAGTCAACTGTATACACAATTGAAATTGAAATCAACAGAGCTATTTATAAGAGCAAACCTGTTAAAGAAACATGCGTAAACATACCTATTGTGCCATTGGAGTTTCCATTGGATCGTTCAATTTAAAAATAAGTTTGTATGAGTAAACACATTGATACAAAAGCAAAGCAGTATGCACGATAGAAATGGAATCTTAAATGAGAACAATTGTTCTTCAGGTTTAAGCACTTGTTCTACATGAACAGAGTATAGTAAGACGCAAGCATATAGTACTTAAAATAAAATGAGCTCATAGACCTTACCACATTCTTGGTTCGGGACCAGTACAGAACAAGGCGTTCCCAGTCATCGTCCAGTAAATGTGTCTCAGGAGAACGTAAGGGAATTTGATGAGTTTCTTTGCCAGTGAAGTACGTTTTCTTCAGGTAATTCCGATACTGCCACCAAGCATTCTTGAAGATAGCAGAGGTATTAGCACAGGTTACCTCATCCTGAGTTTCCAAATCGGTTCTTCTCTATAGAGAAAAATGGGAAAATTTGTTGTATTATAACCATCATGGAGGTAGAATGTATGGGACAAAGCAAAATAATTTCCATGAAAAACATTACTTACACATAACTCCTGGACAAACACCTGCAACTGGCATTTTCCTTCATCTTCAGTATAATATTTCCATGATGGGAAGATACGCACATAGGATTTAACAACATCAAATGCGATAGATGCTAAACTATGAATGGCTGGTTGTGCTTCCTCCATAGGAATAGGTGTACTAACTGGTGGAGTTGGGGTTCGCCGTGGTAGTACTGGCGCTTTGGGCACTGGAGTTGCCTTACTAACTGCTCTTGTTTGTGAAAGTGCTAGTTATCGACTAGAGGGGGGTGAATAGGCAATTTTTATGAATGTCTTCAAAACATGATAGTTTCGAAGACAAACAATAGAAATGAACCTATTGATATGCAGCGGAAGGGAGACTACACTAAGCAAGCCATAGTCAAGTATGCAATGAAGTGAAAGCACGAAGACTAATAGCAGCTAGGCAGTAAAGATCAGGATGGAAGATAGTATGAAGCCAAAAAATGATAGTAGTCACAAAGTGAAGTCAAACAGGTTGTGTAAGCAGGCAATGACTTCATGAAGACAAACTGTAAGTAAAGAGAGGGAGAGGATAGAACCAGTCACTTGTTGAGGACACAGGATTTGTTGGACCAGTTCCAGTTGATGTGACAACTGTACGTCTGGTTAGGGAGGATGAGATTCAACTCAAAAGACCATGTCTTCAACTTATTCCCCTTGAGCTAAGGACACCCAGTCCTCGCCCAATCACTCTGGTAAGTCTTCAAGGTAGACTTCCAAACCTTCACAGACTTCGTTCACCGGCGATCCACAATGACTCTTGGATGCTCAGAACGCGACGCCTAACCGGCTGGAGGATTCACAGTCCTCAAGTGTAACAAGTCTCCAGGTCACGCGGACAGAAGGACTTCAGTGATGCCAAACACTCTTTGGCTCTGGGTGTTTGGGCTTTGTCCTCACAAGGATTTCTCTCTCTCAAAAGCTTCGGAGGTGGGTAGCTCTCAAACGACAAAAGCCGTGCACTAACTCTGAGCAGCCACCAATTTATGGTGTAGGGGGTGGGCTTTTTATAGCCACTAGGCAACCCGACCTGATTTGTCTGAAATGACCCTGGATCACTTAGGAACTGACACATTTTCCAACGGTCATATATCAAACACACGCGGCAGCTTGACTTGGGCTACAAGTAAAGCTGACTCATCCAGCTCTGGATAAGATTTTCTCTCATTGTCTTCGCTCGAAGACATAGGATTTTGGTTGAGCATCACTTCAGTCACTCTCACTTTGTTCACTGGGACCCCACTTAACAGTACGGTGGTTCCTACGACTCAACAAAGAAGAAAAGGAAACAACAAAACAATTAAGTCTTCGTGCTCCATAGTCTTCACGCAATGCCTTCTCTTGTCATAGTCTTCAATGTGAATATCTTCACATACCACCTTTGTCTTCAATGTCTTCATACATTTTTAGGGGTCATCTCCGGTAGGTAAACCGAATCAATGAGGGACTACTACCTGTGTTATTCTGCAATTCTCACAAACACATTAGTCCCTCAACCAGGTTTGTCGTCAATACTCCAAAACCAACTAGGGGTGGCACTAGATGCACTTACAATCTCCCCCTTTTTGGTGATTGATGACAAACTGGTTGAAGTTTTCAACGGGGATAAAAGTATGTGAAATTGTAAAGGATTTAGGTATTGTCTTCATAAGTAGCAAAAGGCTCCACTTGAAGATGTGCATATAAGTAATTTGCTTTTGGAATGCAAATGCACATGGCAGGTTGTACTTGTGGAGATCCTCTTCAACTTATGAAGACAATTCATCATGCATGATCTGATATAACGAAGATAATGACTTCGTGCGGGATTTATCATCGCACATGCGGAATTTATCATCGCATCACAGAATAGCAAACAAGTAGCAGACGACCATCAAGTTTAAGTGTTACACCTCAAAGAACCAAATGTATCAAAAGCAAGAGTTGTAAGCACTAGGAAAAATATAAAGCAACCGCCCATATGGACCCGCTTGAAGACTATCAACTCATATGCTTCTCCCCCTTTTGTTAGTAAGGACCAAAAAGGTTTGAAGATATAGAGCCTCTACTCGTTCCCAGAAGGAGTAGGAGAAGATGCAGGGTCGGCGTTGGTGTTTGGCGGTGCAGAAGAACTTGGAGAAGTGTTGATACGCGCTAAAGGTGGAGATGGTGAAGTAGCATCATCTTGATCATCTATCACTCTGGCATTCACCGTAGCAGCTGAGGAGGAATAATCAGAGTCTTCAAGAGACGGAGTTCGACGCAAGACATCATTGCTTGGAGGAGTGGAGTCAAACTTGAATCTTTCAGTGAAGCCATCGTCTTGAAGATCTGCTTCAGCACTCAGCAATGTCAAACTCTTCCAGGACCTCCGACAGGTTTCGTGTGTAACAAAGGCATTCTTGGTGGCAAGATTGCGAATGCGATTGACGTCCACCAAGACGCTTTGCATCTGTCGCTTCAGCCAGTAGTGATGCTTATCCTGTTTTTGATGCAGGGCAATGATAAGTTCTTGGTCATTGAGAACACGAGATCGCTTCCGAGGCCTTTGAGCAATAGTGCTTTCAGTGGCTTCAGTTTGAGCACGATGAGGTAAGCGTGTATTGCCAGCCAAAGGATAAACACGAGTGACTGCCTGGATTCCTTCAATGGGTTGCGTGAAGCTTTGGTGATCAGCATTGTGAAGACACACAGGCTCCTTGGCAGGCTCTGGGTATATGGCTTCAACTGACATATCAACCTCTGGCAGAAAGATCAGATGGTTGCGAGCAGAGGGTTGATAGTTGACAGCTGAATGTAGCTTGATGAGGCGCATGACCCATGGAGCGTAGAACTTTAGTCCAAAGAGATCAGAGCCTAATGCAGCCAACTGCCGGATAGAGAAGTCTTGAGCATTGAAGCTGATGCTGTTGAAGATATAAAAGACCAAAGTCTTCATTGCTCCTTTAAGTTTTGCTGATGAAGAATGCCCTTTGACAGGCCATAGAGTTCACCTGACGATATGATAAATAGTGCGGGGCAGATACACTAGGTCTTCGACAAAGAACTCCCTTGGGTAATCAGTGTCACGTGGAAAGGGCTTCATCATGCTCAGCATTTGGCTTATGTTGGGCTCTGGCTTCTGAAAGATGCTCTCCAAAGCATTGCGGTGAAGCTGACAACCAGGTTCATATAGTTCACCTGGAGTGGGCAGACCAGTGAGCTCAATAATGTCAAAAGCTTTAGCTTCATGGTGTACGTTGCCTGTCATCCACTCAAGGACCCATGTCTTCGGATCCCTGTTGTAGCCGTGAATGTGGAGGGTGGCATAGAATTGCAGCAGAAGCTCCTCATTCCAATGCTCCTTATCAGTCACAAAATGCAGCAATCCAGCATTACGGAAGCACTCAAGGGCTTCTTCAAGACATGGCAGTCCAGCAATGGCTTCACAGTCAAGACGCAAATGAGGGAAGATGCGCCCTTGATCATAAAGAACACAAGAATAATAACTGCGCTACTGATAGCTCCAGAACCGATCTGATGAAATCCTTGGCTTGGAATAGGGGTTCTTGGTGCTATCAAAGAAGGTGTTGTGTGCAATGAAGCCATTTGCATTGAAGGACCCTGGTGAAGTGGCAGTGCCTGGAAACCTGGGCAGTCTTGGCTTTGGCTTCTGGACCTGAGGCCTGTGCTCTACATGATAGTCAAATTGCGGACCAGCAGCAGGTGGAGGAACCAGAATGGGCCATCGAACCATGAGAGGCTGACCACGGTCAAATGCCAATGCAACAGTATGAGGTCTTGGAGGAGGTTCAAGCTGCACAATAGCTTCAGGTGGAATAAGGACTTCAGGTGCATGACCTTCTGATCCCACATTGACTTCAGGCGCCACATTAGCTTCAACCATGACAACGTCATTGGCTTCAGTGTTGGTGTTGGTGGTCGCCTCAATGTTGTTAACCTCCACTTGAGTAGCTGGAGGGTCGGACACGTTCTCCTCGAGAACAACTTGGTTGGTTGGGGGTGTAGCAACACGTTCTTCTTCTTCTCTGGGTTCTTCTTGGTCATCGGCTGATGCAACCGGAATATCTTCAGCCATGTTGGCTTCAGTCTCGGGGTTGTTCACAGTTGGAGAGGCTTCAGGAAAGACTTGGCGTGAAACGGATTGGCGCTCCTCTCCTTCTGGAACACTTGACAGAGAGACCTGTGGCCTTGGTCCTTTGCGAAGCCTGCGGAACGCTGGCGACGCTTGTGGAGATGGAGTTGGTTGGGCCACAAAGTCTTCATCTTCAATCACCGGAGTGGTGAATTGAGTTGGGGGAGTAACATGTGTTTCTGCTTAATGGGGGGAGTCTTGTGGGTGATCAGCCCATGCGTCATCCTGAGAAATTGGCGTGAATGAACGACCAATGCTGATGAGTTCGCTGTTCGTGAGAACAGGCGATGATACCACATTGTGTTCGATCTGAGGAAGGACTTCATCATCGTCAACATTGTCTTGATGACCAATGTCTTCAGCTGCGATGGGGTCAGCAGCTGGAATGTCTTCAGCTTCAGGAGCCTCAGGGGAAGTAGGCTCATGAACTACCAAACGGCGTTCTTGTTGTGCAGATGGAGGACGAGCAACAGAAATTGGCTCGACGACAAGGGGCTCTGTGGGAGCAGCCCGATCTCTCTTCTTGGTCTTGCGCTTCTTGGTGGGTGGAGCATCATCAGTGGTGTTCTTGGTCTTGCGCTTTCTAGCTTTGGCTTCAGCTGCCCTTGTCTTCTGAAGCTCTGAAGCCACTATGGGTACCTTAGGCTTCACGCCTGTCATACTAGCGGGGAAGACAATGTGAGGTTCTTCCCGCCTGGATGGTTCAGCTTGGTCCACAGCAGGCTTCTTCTTCTGCTTGGCAGCCATCTTAGGGTCGATGCCAGGACGCCCAAGTGCCTTGCGCTTCTCAGCTTCATTGTAAGCTTGAACACACTTGGCAGCTAGAATCTTCATGCACTCACGAGAACCTTTGGCTTCTTCACGTTTCTTGTGAAACGCTTCCTTGAGCTCATGCAGCATGACCTTAAAGTTTTGGACATCTGCCACGCTGAGCTTGGCCATGTGCTTCTTGAACTGAGCCTTTTCATAATCAATCTTATGCTTCAGCTCAACAATTTTCTGAGCAAGAGCCAGCTCAGGAGCAATGGCTCCATGGAAGGAGACGCTTAGGCCAGTGGGAAGTTGCAGATCGTCAAAGCTGAGATTGGGGGTGTCAAACAACTCATCAATGAAGTTGTTCAATACTTCCACACCAAAGAGAGGCAAATCATTGAAGATTTTTGCCCCTTGCTTGCTCTTTATCAGCTGCTCAAGAGCGTCATCAGCAAGATCGTCGTCGCTTGATAGATCAATGGCGTCATTCTCATTCCTCAGAACAGCAGCAGGGGTCAGAGCTGGACCAGTGGTGTGCATAGGCTTCTTTTTCTTCTTCTCAGACTTGGAGATGCGTGAGAGATCTTCAGATTGCACACTTGGTGCAGGAGGAGCAGTGGCCAGAGGCTTCGGTCGCGAAGCTTTTGGTGCAGTCTAAGGCTTCGAAGCCTTGGGTTTCTTTAGCTTCTTTGGCTTTGGTGGTGCAGGCGCTTCGTCAGAATTAGCGTCGTCTGCAGGTTCATCCACGGCTGTCCCTTGAACCATAATATGAGTGATGAGACCTTCTAGGTTGTAGAAGGGCCCAACAAGATTGGGTTCAGCTTCGCGTGTGCCATCAGCACGAGGAGCAGAGGGACCGGGGTTGAAGTCTAATCCCCGCGACTTCTTGTTTTCTTTGGCCGAGTTCTTGGCAAACTAGAAGTTGCGCTTGAACAGATTGTCGTCACGACACCACAGCAGTGAAGATGGGTCGGCATCTGCAGGCTGTGGTCCACGGACCATGCAAGGGTAGAAGCCTTGATCAATGGCTTCAGCCCTAGACCTGGGTGGAAGATTTTTGTAAAAGATGTCTCCCCAAGGTCGCTTGATGGCATTCTTCTCTGCATATTCCTGGGTCACGAACCTGTACTTGTACCATTGTTCTGCCCAATATCTTCGAATCCATTGGATTCGGGTTTTTCACTGATTGTAGTCCTCCTCAGGATCTGTCTTGTACAGCTCATAGAGGTCAGGAGGCAAATCTCTTGATGTATTTCCACGGCGCTGTCTGCCACCCTTCCTTGCAGACTTCTCTGTTGCCATGAGGTTCAGACTGAATGGCTTCAACTCTGTCAAAGGCTTCTGTCTGCTGGTCAGACAGGAACTGGCTTCGGGAGAGTTGATGCGATGCTGTAAGAATTCTGCAAATGAATGCAGACTATGAGAACCAAGGGATTCTCCCACGGACATGTACCTTTGACAGCATTAGAGATGCGAGGGAAGGGGAAGAGGTCATATGCATTCTCAAAAGATTTTGAAGATAAATCAGTTTAGAAGACATTAACCTCATAGCGCGAGACATTCACTTATATGTTGAGAGTTGGTTCCAGATTTGTACGAATCCAAGAATAAGTACAAGTGAGGAATCTAACTATATGTGAAGCATAAGTGAATATACTAGGCATCATATGAGATGCAGACAGGATAGATCAAATTTGTGGAGGCAGAAACCACTTTTGGTAGAAAGGATGAATCTATAGGATCAAAAAGACGGTAAAAAGAGGGTATTAATTTACCACACGATGAACTGCTAGACGGAGTAGAAGATGAGGCCGAGCAGTTCGATCTTCCGTGCCCTAACTTGGCGACGGAGGACACCTACGGCGGCGGCGGAGAAGACGATGTCTACGGCCGGTGTGAAGACGGCGTCAGAGAGGTCGCGGCAGCTAAGCCCTTCGTCGCTGCGTTGTCGAGAGCTAGCGGTGGCGCTAGGGTTTGTCAAGGTGGAGAGGTGGAAGAAAGATTTTGACCACGATTGGATGTGTATTTATAGGGAAAGGGACGGCACATCGCAATTACGCAGGTGCCCCTGGCGGTTCACATCTGAGGGACACGTGGCGAACATGCAACACATTGGGAGTTGTCCCACGTTCCCACGCCCGCCTGGACTGTCGGATGGTCGTTCCGGCTTCTCCGGGTTTCAGGCAATAAGAGATGAACATTTAAAACAGATTTAATGTTTGTCTCTGTATCTTCTGCTGACAAGGACGCAGAGAAGACATTCGACAGTTTCAACAGAATGCATATGATTTGGATAGATATAGTTTGAGGTAGAAAGCATAGAGAGGTTAGGGTCCGATCACATTCACTTAGTTCAAGAGATTCAAACGAGAAGACATAGCTATAAGTGAATGCTGTAGAGGACAAAACACTAATATATGTATATATTAGAATACACCCAAATCAAAATAGTGAATATAATCATGAAGACATGTTGAAATTGAAGACAAACCAAATGCGAAGACATAGCTAATGTAACGCCATGAGAAAAACACTTCAAATAGAAGAATTTGGTGGTGGCGTTACCCATCGTATAGGAAGTATTAGACCCAGACACGGCGCACAATTATCGTGGCGCTCCGAAGTCAAATTCCGCGTTAATGTATTCACACTTAGAATGTAAGTCTTCATTGATTGAAGATATACTTTACTTCGTGTGTTGCACATCAAAGTCATCAACATGCATAAGTGTTAGGATGTGTGCCTGATAACAGGACATTTGAGGATTCCAAGATATTTAGCTCACACCGCAACTTGCAAAACCTTTTCTCATCCAATGGCTTTGTGAATATATCTACCAGTTGCTCTTCAGTGTTGACGTGTATGATATCAATATCTTCCTTCATGACATGATCTCTGAGAAAGTGATGACGAATTTCAAAGTGCTTTGTCTTCGAGTGCTGAACTGGGTTGTTGGCAATCTTGATGGCGCTTTCGTTGTTGCAGTAGAGTGGTACTTCTTTCAGATGGATGCCACAGTCCTTGAGTGTTTTCTTCATCCATAGAAGCTGAGCGCGGCAAGATCCAGCAGCAATGTATTCAGATTCAGCAGTGGAGAGTGATACACAGTTCTGCTTCTTTGAAGACCAACAGACAAGTGATCGTCCCAGAAAGTGACATGTGCCTGATGTAGACTTGCGATCCACCTTGTCACCAGCATAATCAGCATCCGAGAATCCAGGCTGAGCATTGTCTTCAGGTTGATTAGGTGCAGAAATGATAAGTTCCTCTTCAGGTTGTGCTTCAGATGGTATGATTTCTCCAGTACCCATAAGCTTGATAGATTCACTAGACGGGACTTCATCTAGCACATTTGGCAGGTGCTCTCTTTGCGAGCCGTTAGTCTCATCGAACCGCACATCCACAGTTTCAACCACTTTATAGTGAAAGAGGTTGAAGACTCTGTAGGAGTGCGAATCCTTTCCGTAACCAAGCATAAAACCTTCATGTGCTTTTGGTGCAAATTTTGAAGTGTGATGTGGATCCTTGATCCAGCACCTAGCACTAAATACTCTGAAGTAACTAACATTTGGCTTCTTACCAGTGAGGAGTTCATAGGATGTTTTCTTCATAAGCTTGTGAAGATAAAGACGGTTGATGATGTGGCATGCAGTGTCAATAGCTTCGGGCCAGAACTTTCTTGGTGTCTTGTATTCATCGAGCATCGTCCGAGCCATCTCAATGAGTGTTCTGTTCTTGTGCTCCACGATGCCATTCTGCTGAGGTGTGTACGGAGCGGAGAACTCATGAGTGGTTCCTAATGTATCCAAGTAAAGGTCGAGGCCGGTGTTCTTGAACTCAGTGCCGTTGTCACTTCTGATATGCTTGACCTTGACGCCATAGTTGTTCATGGCACGGTTGGCGAAGCGTCTGAAGACATCCTGCACTTTAGTCTTGTAGAGAATTATGTGCACCCACGTATATCTTGAATAATCATCAACAATGATGAAGCCATAGAGACAAGCAGTAGTAGTGAGAGTAGAGTAGTGAGTACGGCCAAATAAGTCCATCTGTAGCAGCTCGAAGGGTTGAGATGTCATCATGATTGTCTTCGAGGGATGCTTGGCCCTAGTCATCTTTTCAGCTTCGCAGGCACCGCACAAGTGATCCTTCTTGAACTTGACGCCCTCGATGCCTATGACATGCTTCTTCTTTGCGAGAGTGTGTAAGTTCCTCATGCCAGCATGCCCTAGCCTCCGATGCCAGAGCCAGCACTCTGAAGCTTTTGCAAGAAGGCATACGGCAAGCTGTGGCCCTGCTGAGAAATCTACCATGTACAAATCATCTTTCCGGTACCCTTCAAAGACTAGAGACTTGTCAGATTCCATTAGTACAAGGCAACGATATTTTCCAAATATCACAATCATGTTCAAGTCACAAAGCATTGAGACAGACATTAAGTTGAAACCAAGGGATTCAACAAGCATCACTTTATCCATGTGCCGATCCTTTGAGATTGCAACTCTACCTAGACCCAATACCTTGCTTTTACCAGTGTCAGCAAATGTGATGTGACTCTTGTCAGATGGACGTAAGGTAGAGTCCATGAGAAGACTTCGATCACCAGTCATGTGATTAGTGCATCTGCTGTCCATAATCCATTCTGAAGCATGAGGTGTCATACCCTACAGTACAGTTAGGGGGATAGGCTTCACCAAGAGTATTGTGAAGCATAAACATTTGACAGGCAAGAGGATTATCGAAGCTCAGATCAAGATTAGGACTGATAGGATGAATGGCAAATGATTCAGGAACAAAATACATAGTGAGACCATTTGGGCATTTGATCTTACGCCCTACAAGATGTTTTAGGTCCCCAGTAATAGCATCAGACGCCTTTGATTTCCGGCTGGAGACCTTTCCCTGCAAAAGTAAGTTAATTCTTCTTAACCACCCACATCTTCAGGGGTGGCTTAGAAGCAATGAGTCTAAGTGCAGCATCTGAGAACTTCAGCTTTGAAGCCCTAGCAAATAGCCTTGCAGGAGGTGAATAGTGCTCATATGAATAAGCAGAATAGTTCTTAGTTTTATGAACATAGCGGTTTGAAGAAACACGCTCATATTCATAAGTCTGAATATGGTTTCCCTGCAAAACATTGGCGTTAGGGTGACCCAATTGAGTCATGTATCTGTATGAAGCCTTTGGACCATATGAAGCCTTTGGTCTGGGATTTGTCTTCTTCCCAGGTGGTGTCATGATGACATTCACGGGAAGATTCGCAAGACAACTTTTGGGAACCCAGATCTTCTTCATAGGTGGCCCATTCCTGCAGTTAGTACCAATATACCTGGCAAACACTTCACCATTCTGATTCTTAAACAGTTTATAGTTTGCATCAAAGGATTCATCAATGATAATAGGGTTAGCACAAGTGAAGCCAGATAAGGTGGATGGATCCACTGAAGGTCCCTTTGCAGCAACCCATGTGGTTTTGGGGTACTGCTCAGGCTTCCAGTAGGAGCCATAAACATTCATTTTCCTCTCGAACCCAACACCCTCTTTCCTAGGGTTTCGGTTCAGAATCTGCTTTTTGAGGACAACGCACAATGTCTGATGCCCTTTGAGACTTTTGTACATCCCTGTTTCAAGCAACATCTTCAACCTAGCATTTTCATCAGCAATAGTAGTGGTATCCTCAGCAGAGGGGTTAGTTACCACATCAGCAGTTGAAGATATTGCAGTAGAACATTCGGCAACAGAAGTAGCGTTATTACGCTCAAGGCATTTTAGACATGGTGGTTCAAATCCTTCCTGAGCGGAACTGATCTGTTGAGCGCGAAGTGACTCATTCTCTTTTTGAAGATCTTCATGAGCCACTCTCAATTTCTCAAGCTCTTGCTTCCTTTGAAGATAATCATAGGAGAGCTTTTCATGAGTGGTTGAGAGCGTTTCATGACGACTTTCAAGTTCCTGGTACTTAACATGAAGATTTTTTATGTCTTCAATTAAGGACTGAGAACGGGTCATTTCAGCGTCCAACAGGTCATCGCTTTTGTCTAACAGTTTTTGAGTATGTTCCATAGCTTTCTGTTGTTCAGTTGCAATTTTAACAAGTGTTTTGTAGCTGGGTTGGATTCACAATCAGAGTCATCTTCACTTGATGTTTGAAAGTTAGCATCGCGTGATTTTACCTTGGCACCACGTGCCATGAAGTAGTAGGTGGGAGCAGAGTCGTCCTTGTCATTAGCTTCAGCGTTGTTGACGGGGCCATTGTCTTCAGTGTTGAAGATGGACTTGGCAATGTAGGCTGTAGCTAGAGCCAGACATGCAACGCCAGGGTCGGACTCCTCCTCAGACTCCACCTCCGCCTCCTCAGAAGCAGACTCCTCCTCTGAATCCATCTCCTTGCCAACAAAAGCACGAGCCTTGCTAGATGAGCTCTTCTTATGAGATGAAGACTTGGAAGAAGACTTTGAGGATTTCTTCTTCTTCTTCTTGTCATCAGAATCGTATTCCTTGCTCTTCTTCTTCTTCCTGTTCTCATTGTCCCACTGTGGACACTCAGAGATGTAGTGTCCAGGTTTCTTGCACTTGTGACATGTTCTCTTCTTGTAGTCATGAGTGGAAGCTTCATCATTTCTTGAGCTGGATCGTGAAGACTTTCTGAAGCCCTTCTTCTTAGTGAACTTCTGGAACTTCTTCACAAGCATAGCAAGTTCCTTTCCAATGTCTTTAGGATCATCAGAACTGCAGTCAGATTCTTCTTCAGATGAGGAAACAACTTTTGCCTTCAAAGCACGAGTTCGACTATAGTTGGGACCATAGATATCTCTTTTCTCAGATAGCTGGAACTCATGTGTGTTGAGCCTCTCAAGTATATCAGACGGATCGAGTGTCTTGAAGTCAGGGCGTTCTTGTATCATCAGGGCAAGGGTGTCGAACGAGCTGTCAAGTGATCTCAGTAGTGTCTTGACGATTTCATGCTTGGTGATCTCAGTGGCGCCGAGAGCACGAAGCTCATTTGTGATGTCAGTGAGGCGATCAAACATGAGCTGGACATTCTCATTGTAGTTTCTCTTGAAGCGATTGAAGAGGTTGCGAAGAACACTGATCCTTTGATCTCTCTGGGTTGAGACGCCTTCGTTGACCTTGGAGAGCCAGTCCCAGACTAGCTTTGACGTTTCCAGAGCACTCACATGGCCATACTATCCTTTGGTCAGATGACCACAGATGATGTTCTTGGCAGTAGAATCCAGTTGAATGAACTTCTTGACATCAGCAGGGGTGACACCTTCACCAGTCTTGGGAACGCCATTCTTGACGACATACCAGAGGTCGACACCAATGGCTTCAAGATGCATGCGCATCTTATTCTTCCAGTATGGATATTCAGTTCCATCGAAGACGGGGCAAGCAGTGGAGACTTTGATTACCCCTGCAGTCGACATAGCTAAAACTCCAGGTAGTTAAACCGAATCACACAGAACAAGGGAGTACCTTGCTCTGATACCAATTGAAAGTGCTAGTTATCGACTAGAGGGGGGTGAATAGGCGATTTTTATGAATTTCTTCAAAACATGATAGTTTCGAAGACAAACAATAGAATGAACCTATTGATATGCAGCGGAAGGTAGACTACACTAAGCAAGCCATAGTCAAGTATGCAATGAAGTGAAAGCACGAAGACTAATAGCAGCTAGGCAGTAAAGATCAGGATGGAAGATAGTATGAAGCCAAACAATGATAGTAGTCACACAGTGAAGTCAAACAGGTTGTGTAAGCAGGCAATGACTTCACGAAGACAAACTGTAAGTGAAGAGAGGGAGAGGATAGAACCAGTCACTTGTTGAGGACACAGGATTTGTTGGACCAGTTCCAGTTGCTGTGACAACTGTACGTCTGGTTAGGGAGACTGAGATTCAACTCAGAAGACCACGTCTTCACCTTATTCCCCTTGAGCTAAGGACATCCAGTCCTCGCCCAATCACTCTGGTAAGTCTTCAAGGTAGACTTCCAAACCTTCACAGACTTCGTTCACCGGCGATCCAAAATGACTCTTGGATGCTCAGAACGCGATGCCGAACTGGCTGGAGGATTCACAGTCCTCAAGTGTAACAAGTCTTCAGGTCATGCGGACAGAAGGACTTCAGTGATGCCAAACACTCTTTGTCTCTGGGTGTTTGGGCTTTGTCCTCGCAAGGATTTCTCTCTCTCAAAAGCTTCGGAGGTGGGTTGCTCTCAAACGACAAAAGCCGTGCACTAACTCTGAGCAGCCACCAATTTATGGTGTAGGGGGTGGGCTATTTATAGCCACTAGGCAACCCAACCTGATTTGTCCGAAATGACCCTGGGTCACTTAGGAACTGACACGTGTTCCAACGGTCAGATTTCAAACACACGCGGCAGCTTGACTTGGGCTACAAGTAAAGCTGACTCATCCAGCTCTGGATAAGATTTGCTCTCATTGCCTTCGCTCGAAGACATAGGATTTTGGTTGAGCATCACTTCAGTCACTCTGACTTTGTTCACTGGGACCCCACTTAACAGTACGGTGGTTCCTACGAATCAACAAAGAAGAAAAGGAAACAACGAAACAATTAAGTCTTCGCGCTCCATAGTCTTCACGCAATGCCTTCTCTTGTCATAGTCTTCAATGTGAATATCTTCACATACCACCTTTGTCTTCAATGTCTTCATACATTTTTAGGGGTCATCTCCGGTAGGTAAACCGAATCAATGAGGGACTACTACCTGTGTTATTCTGCAATTCTCACAAACACATTAGTCCCTCAACCAGGTTTGTCGTCAATACTCCAAAACCAACTAGGGGTGGCACTAGATGAACTTACAGTTTGGGAGCTCTGTGGTGGAGATGGTGTTGTGTCAACCAGAACTGGGTTACTATCTGCTGGGGTTGGGGTTAGATTGGGTGAAGCTGGTTCTCTGTCCATCGCAGTAGGGGGAAAATCTGCAAGAGTCTAGGTTATCTATGGTAGGGCTGGTTCTCGTGCATGTACAACCGGGGTGCTATCCCCACCAAGAGGTAGCACTGTTTTATTTGAAGACCGTGTTTTTACTCCGCTAGATACTGCCATCACCCGCTCCAATTCAAATGGTTGGTAAACAGGAAACATAGTTGAATGTATAGACATTGTATGAAAGACAGATGCAATAGATAGTGCGGATAAAAGAGGGCATGAAATAGTTGACATGTATATTGTTTAACTAAAACGGATAGTATGACATAATTTCACATATATGATGTCTATCTAAACTGGATAGCATAGCATAACATAATTCAAAGATATGATGACTAACTAAACAGGATCGCACAACATAATTCACATACATGTTATCTAAGTATTCAGGATCGCATGATTTCATTAACATATGTGATGTATATGCTAAGCAGAGGGCATTCGCATATATGATGTCTGAACTAAGAACATGGTGTTGAATATTGTGTATATGATGTCTAAACTATGCAATGCAAGACACCATATGCATGATATGAGCAGTATAACTGTGCCAAGTTAGAGCATACACCTCGGTGGGGGAATAGGACTGGTCATCTGTCTCTGAATCCATCTCTGAGGAGCTATCGGGACCCAGTAAGAGATCTGCTTCGACAGGTAGCACTGTCTGCTCTGAAGGCCTTGTTTTCACTCCAGATTTTTCCATCACCCACTCAAATGGCTGATTCCCAGGAAGAGTAGTTTAATGTACAAACATTGTCAACAAATGGAAATGTAGTGAAGAAAAGGATGGGCAAGATATCACTCAAATATATGATGCCTAGTTAAAAAGGATGGCATTGCACATTTCACATAAATTATGGCTGGCTAAAAGACATGAGACTGCATAATTCCCATATATGATATTGAAACTAAGCAGGTGGCATTACAGAACATGTCTAAACTAAGCAGATGACATATATGATGTCGAAAGTAGGCACTGCAAGGCAACATATGCATGATATGACTAACATCATCATGCCAAGTTAGAGCAAACACCTTGGGGGTAAATAGGAGTGGTCAGTCGTGTCTGAATCCGCCTCAGGATAGATATCTTCCTCTGGATTACAATCTGGAGAGGGGGAGGGTTTGCCATTGAACCCACCATGGAGCGATGTCTGCATGACATTGTATTGCCACGCAAAACTCTTCTCTTTTTCTCTACATGTTCAGCATGACTGTGTACAATATCTGACATGCATACAAAAAAATATAGTGAGATTATGTAAGGAGAGCATGCAGAAATCTAGAGTAATGGTAACAACCAGTGGATGGATCCAAAAATAAGGATAGCAGGCTGATGATTGCTTTAATTTAATAGAAAAACAGATGATGATTGCTTTATGAAAGTGCTAGTTATCGACTAGAGGGGGGGTAAATAGGCGATTTTTATGAAAGACTTGAAAACATGGGAGTTTTGAAGACAGACAATAGAAATGAACCTATTGATATGCAGCGGAAGGTAGACTACACTAGGCAAGCCATAGTCAAGTAAGAAATGAAGTGAAAACACGAAGACTATTAGCAGCTAGGTAGTATGGATCAGGATGGAAGATAATATGAAGCCAAACAACAACCGTCTTCACACAGTCTGGCTTCATTTGCAACATGAGGATGAATTGGACAAAGATTTTGTTCTTGTTGACCATTGTCTTCTTCTTCAGCATTGGCTTCAGGCTGAGCAGTGTCTTAGGTTGGTTTGGTGCAGAAATGATAAGTTCTTCTTCAGCCTCTGCCTCTGAAGGTATGATTTCTCCAGTTCTCATAAGCTTAATCGATTCACTAGGAGGGACATCATCTAGCACATTTGGCAGGTGCTCTCTTTGCGAGCCGTTAGTCTCATCGAACCGCACATCCACAGTTTCAACCACTTTATAGTGAAAGAGGTTGAAGATTCTGTAGGAGTGCGAATCCTTACCGTAACCAAGCATAAAACCTTCATGTGCTTTCGGTGCAAATTTTGAAGTGGGATGTGGATCCTTGATCCAGCACCTAGCACCAAATACTTTGAAGTAACTGACGTTTGGCTTCTTACCAGTTAGGAGCTCATAGGATGTCTTCTTCAGAAGCTTGTGAAGAGAAACACGGTTGATGATGTGGCATGCAGTATCAATAGCTTCAGGCCAGAACTTCCTTGGAGTCTTGTACTCATCAAGCATCGTCCGAGCCATCTCAATGAGTGTCATGTTCTTGCGCTCCATGATGCCATTCTGTTGAGGTGTGTATGGAGCAGAGAACTCATGAGTGATGCCCAATGTATCAAGATAAGTGTCGAGGCCGGTGTACTTGAACTCTGTGCCATTGTCACTTCTGATGTACTTGATCTTGATGCCATAGTTCGTCATGGCACGGTTGGCAAATTGTCTGAAGACATCCTGCACTTCATTCCTGTAGAGGATTATATGCACCCATGTATATCTTGAATAATCATCAACAATGACGAAGCCATAGACATAGGCAGTGGTAGTAAGAGTAGAGTAATGAGTAGGGCCAAATAAGTCCATGTGAAGCAGCTCGAAGGGTTGAGATGTAGTCATGATTGTCTTCGAGGGATGCTTGGCCCTCGTCGTCTTTCCAGCTTCGCAGGCACCACACAGATGATCCTTCTTGAACTTGACGCCTTAGATGCCTACGACATGTTTCTTCTTCGCGAGTGTGTATAAGTTCCTCATGCCAGCACGCCCTAGCCTCCGATGCCAGAGCCAGCACTCTGAAGCTTTTGCTAGAAGACATACGGCCATCTGTGGTCCTGCTAAGAAATATACCATGTACAAGTCGTCTTTCTGATACCCTTCAATCACTAGAGATTTTTCAGACTCCATAAGCACAAGGCAACGATATTTTCCAAATATCACAATCATGTTCAAATCACAAAGCATTGAGACAGACATTAAGTTGAAACCAAGGGATTCAACAAGCATCACTTTATCCAAGCATCACTTTATCCTTTGAGATTGCAACTCTACCTAGACCCAATACCTTGCTTTTACCAGTGTCAGCAAATGTGATGTGACTCTTGTCAGATGAACGTAAGGTTGAGTCCATGAGAAGACTTCGATCACCAGTCATGTGATTAGTGCATACACTGTCCATAATCCATTCTAAAGCATGTGGTGTCATACCCTATAGTGCAATTAGGGGGATAGGCTTCACCAAGGGTATTGTGAAGCATAAACATTTGACAAACAAGCGGATTATCAAAGCTCAGATCTAGGTAGGACTGATAGGATGATAGGCAAGTGATTCAGGAACAAAATACATAGTAAGACCATTTGGGCATTTTATCTTGCGCCCCACAAGAGGTTTTAGGTCCCCAGCAATAGCATCAGACGCCTTCTATTTCCGGCTGGAGACCTTTCCCTGCAAAAGAGAGTTAAGTTTTCTTAACAACCCACATTTTTAGGGGTGGCTTCGAAGCAATGAGTCTAAGTGCAGCATCTGAGAACTTCGGCTTTGGAGCCCTAGCAAATAGCCTTGCAGGAGGTGAATAATACTCATATGAATAAGCAGAATAGTTCTTGGTCTTATGAACTGTGACGCCCGGGTAATTAGGCTACAGTAATCCCACGTTAATGATGCCACGTCACCACGGTTACTGTTGTTAATCTCGTGTTAGTTCAAAATCGATTCGAAATTCAAACTTAAAATAAAGTCAAACGGTAAAGATTTTCAAATATTAAAACTAAAATGTTGGGGTGTTGCCAAATAATGCATAGGTAATTATTGTGGAGAAACCCCACTTTTATAAAGTGTTTAAAACTCTAAAATGAACAAAACAGTAACAAAACCAATTATTTAAAAGCTTTTAAAATATTAAACAATTGCAAACTATTTTGTTTTAGGTGCCAAGTTAATTGTGGTGGTGGCATATTTGTTAATACTAATTTAGGTACGACTAATGTATTTTATAAAACTAAGGTATTTAAAATATAGAATTAAAACAAAAAAGGGAATAAACGTAAAACAAAACAAATAAAGAAAAGAAGCCTACCCCTCCCCCCACTGGGCCTCCTGGCCTAGCCGGACAGGCCGACCCAGCCAGCTCCCCACTTCTTAACCCCATCCCGGGCAAACCCTAACCCTATCCCGCCCCCACTCTCCCACGATCCTCTCCCTGATCCACCCCACTCTCCC
>NC_057799.1:236138644-236139545 GCF_018294505.1 Triticum aestivum
GAGAACGTTTTAAAAAATTGATTTAAAAAAACTAAATTAATAAAAATAAATAAATAAATAATAAAGATAATTAATTAAGATAATTAATTAACTTAATTAATCATGTTAATATTAACTAATTAAGATTAATTAACCTAATAACTAATTAACTACTGTTAATTAGCTAACAGCCCCTGACAGGTGGGACCCACCTGTCAGGTTGACCAGGTCAACGGTCGACGTTGACTGCTGACGTCATGTTGATGCATTAATTAAATTTCGAATTAAATTAATTTATTAAATTCTAAAAATGATTTAAATCTTTAAAATTTAATATAAAATAAACCGTAGCTCGGATGGAAAAACTTTGTACATGAAAATTGCTCAGAACGACGAGATGAATCCGAATACGTAGTCCGTTTGTCAGCCACACATCCCTAGCATAGCAAACAGGCAACTTTCCCCCTTTGTTTCATCTGTCCGAAAATGCGAAACATCGGGAATACTTTCCCGGATGTTTCCCCCCTTCGCTGGTATCACATATCCCTGCGTTACGTCACCCCTAGCACAACGTATTGCCGCGTCTTGCTTTGTGTTACATTTGATTGCTTTGTTATTTATTGTGTTCCCCCTCCGTTACTTCTTTCCGGTAGACCCTGAGACTACCGGCGACCCCAAGTTCGACTACGGAGTTGACGACCCCTCCTACTTGCCAGAGCAACCAGGCAAGCCCCCCCCCCCTTGATCACCAGATATCGCCTATTCTTCTCTATACTGCTTGCATTAGAGTAGTGTAGCATGTTACTGCTTTCCGTTAATCCTATCCTGATGCATAGCCTGTCATTGTTGCTACAGTTGTTACCCTTACCTACTATCCTACTGCTTAGTATAGGATGCTAGTGTTCCATCAGTGGCCCTACAC
>NC_057799.1:236139592-236145770 GCF_018294505.1 Triticum aestivum
GAGCAACCAGGCAAGCCCCCCCCCCTTGATCACCAGATATCGCCTATTCTTCTCTATACTGCTTGCATTAGAGTAGTGTAGCATGTTACTGCTTTCCGTTAATCCTATCCTGATGCATAGCCTGTCATTGTTGCTACAGTTGTTACCCTTACCTACTATCCTACTGCTTAGTATAGGATGCTAGTGTTCCATCAGTGGCCCTACACTCTTGTCCGTCTGCCATGCTATACTACTGGGCCGTGATCACTTCGGGAGGTGATCACGGGTATATACTATATACTTTATATAGATGACACATGTGGTGACTAAAGTCGGGTCGGCTCGTTGAGTACCCGCAAGTGATTCTGATGAGGGGGCTGAAAGGACAGGTGGCTCCATCCCGGTAGAGGTGGGCCTGGGTTCCTGACGGCCCCCGACTGTTACTTTGTGGCGGAGCGACAGGGCAGGTTGAGACCACCTAGGAGAGAGGTCGGCCTGGCCCTGGTCGGCGTTCGCGGATACTTAACACGCTTAACGAGATCTTGGTATTTGATCTGAGTCTGGCCATTTGGTCTATACGCACTAACCAACTACACGGGAACAGTTATGGGCACTCGACGTCGTGGTATCAGCCGAAGCTCTTCTTGACGTCAGCAACTGAGTGGCGCGCGCCGCATTGGACCGTAAGCTCGCGCTTGTATTAAGGGGGCTAGGTCTGCTTCCGGCCGCGTACGCAACGTGCAGGTGTGCAATGGGCGATGGGCCCAAACCCCTGCGCGCATAGGGTTTAGACCGGCGTGCTGACCTCTCTGTTGAGCCTAGGTGGGGCTGCGACGTGTTGATCTTACGAGGCCAGGCATGACCCAGGAAAGTGTGTCCGGCCAAATGGGATCGAGCGTGTTGGGTTATGTGGTGCACCCCTGCAGGGAAGTTTATCTATTCGAATGGCCGTGTCCCTCGGTAAAAGGATGACCCGGAGTTGTACCTTGACCTTATGACAACTAGAACCGGATACTGAATAAAATACACCCTTCCAAGTGACAGATACAACCCGGTGATCGCTCTCTAACAGGGCGACGAGGAGGGGATCGCCGGGTAGGATTTTGCTATGCGATGCTACTTGGTGAACTTACCATCTACTCTCTTCTACATGCTGCAAGATGGAGGTGGCCAGAAGCGTAGTCTTCGACAGGACTAGCTATCCCCCCTTATTCTGGCATTCTGCAGTTCAGTCCACCGATATGGTCGAGCACTTGTATTCGAGCCCTCGAGGCCCCTGGCTTGTATTATGATGCTTGTATGACTTATTTATGTTTTAGAGTTGTGTTGTGATATCTTCCCGTGAGTCCCTGATCTTGATCGTACACATTTGTGTGCATGATTAGTGTACAGTTGAATCGGGGGCGTCACAAGTTGGTATCAGAGCCGGCTGCCTGTAGGAATCCCCTTTCCAACTCCTTGGCCGAAGTCGAGTCTAGTCATTGAAAAACTTTTACTAACATGGCTGTGTGGCTTATGGGCCCACATCGCCATTGGGTGGTATTAGGATCTTTTACTCCTTGTCTATACTCTGGGACTCTGATCTCTCTTCTATTCGGGTAAGTGAATTTTTGCTAAATCTAACATTAGGGTCTCGTTATCACTTTCACCCGGAGAGCCCCTTATTGCTGATGATCGTCTGCTGCACGTGAAGACCCTGAAGATACTCTCCGCTGATAACCCGAGAACTTGTGTTCATCACTTTTGCAATTCCCTTTCATCGGTAAACTCCTATGGATAACCACATATACTCTCTATTCATACAATGTTTCCCGATTGATCTTGTTACTACAAGATACCCCGTAATTCTCTCTGTTGTTACGAGAATCCTTTAAGCTTACTGCCTTGCTGTTCTTTGTCACCTGAATACCCCTACGGATAATTCTCGCACTTACCGACTAGCCGCCATCCCCAAATGATTCAAGTATTTCACAATAGTCTTCAAAATACTATTCGATCTTCCGAAAATCCTCAGGAGCCTATTGCTCTTGAAATTCTTGTTTGCTTGCATTATGGTTAATCCCATAAGTCTCGTAATCTTATTGGCATCTCTTGTCATTATCATTTTGAGTCCGTTGATTCAATTTGTTGCGAATGCTCGCAATCCTCAATCATATCCTAGAATTCATCCTTCCGGCTCAGACGTCATTCTAAACGTGAGCTGGATCTCGACCTATCAAATTGCCATCGATTGTACCCCTAAGCCTACTCAACTTATCCATCCTTGATCAGAGCGTTGCTTCTGACCCCCTGATTTGGAAATCATAATTCTTTTGCATTTGAACTTTGAGTTAGTCAGTTGTTTCTGTAATCAAATCTCCTTGCATTCTTCTTCCTTTGGTTGAGTACCGATGCTCACATCAGATCCCTTGTGGACCATCGGTTCCTTTGTTGGATTTTATCCGACAGTGTCCTTCCTATTGAATAACCTTGTGAGCCTTTCCATGGGTATATAATGCCTTTGGTAAATTGTATCATCTGCTTTTGAACAATGCTCTTCTTTCGAGCTTGTAATATTTACTCCGAAGTTTGTGGTATATGTTCCTAAGATGCCCCGATGGGTTGAACCTATGCCTTCCTTAATCTGTGTGAACCCGAAAGTTTCCAAGGTTCGTACTCCTCTGGTAATTCACCAGGTAGGTCTTCGCACTCAAATTATTTTTAATAGAGCAGTGAATGAAAGGTTATGCATTGCAGAAGTGGGAGTCGACCTTGAACTTTGTGTTCATGCCCATGGACACGATGTAGATCTTATCATTAAAAGCTTCTCTCAAATTAATTATTACCTTGGTATAAGTTCATCTTATATCTGGGATCTGGCCTTTTGCAATCGTGGTTCCGACCATGTTCTCCTTTAAACACCATTTCTCGTGCAAGTTTAAGCACTTGACTTCTGTAGAGCAATACCCAATCCAACCTCTATTTTAATCTGTCGTCGAGTATTACCCCCCTGGTATCTCGAGATTATCACGGAACTGCATAACTTCTTATGAGTTCTCCATCAAGTATTACATTCTCATTTATTCCAATTTTTCACGAGCCCCGAGTTATTAAACACTCAAGGACATCGATAACTGAATCGAGTCCGCATCACGATTAAACAACTCTTAGTAATCTCCTTTGCTTACGAGTTTGTACTCGATCACGTCATCCCTAGCCTGCTCGGCTATGTCATTATCATGCAACTTTTTAACTGTGCTATCTGGTCCTTCTTTCCAAAGCACGATTTTCGATGATGAGCTAAGCTTACGCCGACCTTCCTCGTCTTATCATTTTGCCTTGGACAACAAGCTTGGTGTCGAGTTTGTGTCGTACCCGTGGTTTCAGTAACCTTTCGCTTCATCATTCCTTTGACTTGATGTCATCGCCGATCGATTACACCTTCATGGAATCTCTCGGCAAATGTGTCGTGATCATCATCAACCTTATGAGCTCTTCCAGGATATCAATTGAGTTCATGATGAGAAATACCATCCTTGCCCTCGATGATCTGTGTTATCATCGACCACCTTATTGCCTTCCCACCAACACAAGCTTATTCGTGTTTGGTGTTATACCTTGAGTTCCTTGCTATCCAGCAATTGTTCTTCTTTACCTTGGAATATTACCATCTTTCATGCCAAGAATGTCGTGAGAGTTTCACCACCTCTTAAGAAATTCTTGATACAATGATGCTGCTCACCATCATCATTCTTCTCTTGGTCCCCGTGTTCAGTGAACTCTGTTATGAGAATTTAATATCTCTAGCAACCTTGTTACTTCAAAGTTAATGGACAATAATTCCAATGTAGTGTGCTGGTTGCTAAATTTCCATTCCGACGTTGGTCGTGCAACCCAGCCCATATTTCGGGTGCCCCTTTCAACCAATGTTTAATTGTGTATGTTTTCCTCGAGCATACATCATTATACCATTTGATCTGACAAATGTTATCTCCTTGTTCACATAGTTGTGGAAATCCATCTTTTGTTAATCTCGATGAATTGTCGCTGATTCCATCAGCCACCTCCTCATCCTCTCGTTGGTTTACTGAGGGACTCTTGTTTTGGAACTCGCTTCCATAGTTCATTTCCCGAGAATCTTACAATGTCATCTCGTCAAATTGTGCCGCACCTTTTCTTCTCAGGCATCCTAAGTCTGAGGTATCATGACACCAATCAGATCTGAATCTCAGTCAGATATGATGGTTGGAACATATTCCAATAGTCACAACATTGGTCTTTATATGGCCCGGTAAGGTGATGACATGCCTAGCACACCTGGCCGGAGGACCTATTGTTATAGTTTCCATCTTAGCAAAGGTTAACCATTCTTCCATGAGGAAATTGTAAGACTTATTCTATAAGTTGTTCCTGATGAATCCTTTGTATATCCAAGTCCAACCTTTGCTTGAAGACCATGTCAATGCTATCTCGAAGCATGTCTGTGGTACTCCGATTTTCAACAAGAACATTTGAAGCCCAATACAAAATGTTTCTTGCTCAATTATCCAAACACCGCTGTATGGGTAATGTCATGAAGTTTCTCTCCCCTTACCTAAAGGGTTTTCTACATTATATATTGTCACAGATATCATGCTCTGCTTGTCCTTGGGAAGGATATACCCTTGAAATATGTGTTTAAATACATTTTCCTTTCCATTCTTCTGTTTAAATCTGATAATCATATCTTCCTTTCCATTGTTTGGTTTAACCTTTCTTGTGATTTATATGATCTGAGCAGTAATAAGTCACTGCTTTTGTAAGCACCTCGGTGTACGACTTTGTCAGTAAGAACCTGTTACTATGGCCGATGATATTCTGGTAACCACCGATGGACGAGAACTTTGCCTATTGGTCCGCCTCATTTCGACGAGCAGGAAAATGGTTCTCTTCGTCCCTCGCCCTTGGTACCGATGTTGTTGCCGACATAAAAGACAGGCTACCCTTTGACATGCCTTGCTTGCATGATCACGCAAGACGTCTCCGCCCTTCCTACTTTTAACTCACATGGTGGGCCCATAACCCACAGTTCCACAGGATCAAAACATGACTCTCCTGTGCACCCCCTGTTCCCAAATTAATTCATCGCGCGTGGCCTCGTATGTAATTCACGAGCCACGTTCAAGTCTGATATCAGACAATATACTTATTCCCGTTGCTTTGAACCCCTTTCACGCCCTGTAACAGGCATCGAACGATTGCCTACCCGTTTGAAACTTCTCATGGTACCTTCTTACTTTGCTCTCGACATCTTCTTAGGTTTCAATTCGAGAGATACTTATGCTTCTTCCCCTGGGTTAACCACTTGATGCTCGATCTTGTTAGAATCCGTCCTTATAGGGTTTTCCCTTCTCACCCTTTCGTAAGTACGGTGAAGATCCTGAAGGAAGGACGACAAACTTCATCATGATGACCTGAAGCAGAGGACTGAAGACATCAATGTAATGGATCGACCTCTTCGAGAAGAGCAACTATGACCGAGAAGAATCGTTAGAATTTCGTAACCAGATCCCTTCCCCCTTATAACCGCTCCTAAATCTCGGGACGAGATTTCTTGTAGTGGAGGAGAATTGTGACGCCCGGGTAATTAGGCTACAGTAATCCCACGTTAATGATGCCATGTCACCACGGTTACTATTGTTAATCTCGTGTTAGTTCAAAATCGATTCGAAATTCAAACTTAAAATAAAGTCAAACGGTAAAGATTTTCAAATATTAAAACTAAAATGTTGGGGTGTTGCCAAATAATGCATAGGTAATTATTGTGGAGAAACCCCACTTTTATAAAGTGTTTAAAACTCTAAAATGAAAAAAACAGTAACAAAACCAATTATTTAAAACCTTTTAAAATATTAAACAATTACAAACTATTTTGTTTTAGGTGCCAAGTTAACTGTGGTGGTGGCATATTTGTTAATACTAATTTAGGTACGACTAATGTATTTTATAAAACTAAGGTATTTAAAATATAGAATTAAAACAAAAAAGGGAATAAACGTAAAACAAAACAAATAAAGAAAAGAAGCCTACCCCCCCCATTGGGCCTCCTGGCCCAGCCGGGCAGGCCGACCCAGCCAGCTCCCCACTTCTTAACCCCATCCCGGGCCAACCCTAACCCTATCCCCCCCCCACTTTCCCACGATCCTCTCCCTGATCCACCCCACTCTCCCCACGTCGCTCG